>NW_004444103.1:1056843-1068930 GCF_000243295.1 Trichechus manatus latirostris
CCTAAAAAGAAACAACCTGTTCTTTTTTTTTTTTTTTTTTTTAAACCTAAGGTAGAAGTCTAAAGAAGCAGAGAAAGGAAAAAAGGATTTCTGTTTGTGAGCAGATTTTTTTTTTTTTTTAAGCTTGTAGAACACTAAACCAAACCCATTGGCCATCAAGGCAGTTCCAACTTACAGCGACTCTATAGGACAGAGTAGAACTACCCCGTCGGGTTTCCAAGGCTGTAAATCTTTACGGAAGCAGACTGCCACATCTTTCTCCTGAGGCTTGTGGGTTCGAACTGCTGACATTTCAGAGGAGTGCTAAACCACTGCCCCACCAGGGCTCCTTTGGAGAACACTGAGTAAATTTAAGAAATATATTAGAATCTCCATTTTGAGGGAAGCTAGTTAGAAGCTGATGAAATAGTGTATTTGTTTTTTGTTTCTTGAGAAAGGGTCTGAATGTAGAAGAACTGACATTTTCTTTAAATCCCTCAACCTAATAGAATAATAGTTTTGTATGTACTCAGCTAAACCTCAGCCTACATCCGTCCATTCAACTGTAAAGGTTCGTGTTGTTTTTGTTTTTTTAAGACTTTATTCTAAACTTTGCTGTGGATATTTGTCAAAGGTTGTGATGCAGTTAACGTCAATAGTTAAATAATTATGAGAGCATAATTTAATAAGCATAGTCCTAGAATTTCAACCACCTCTCCAAGCCACCTGTAAATAGAGCACATTAGGACTATTTAAGTGGCCTTGCTTTGGCCGTGGTTGAATGCCTGGATGCTGTAGAACATGTTTATATTGGATCTGCTGCCCAAAGATGTTTAGAAAGTTCAAGTAGATCCTGGGCCAGATGGTTGCTTTAGATCTGCATCGGTGCCCAGAAGTGGTACAGCCAACATGCCTGGGTCAGGCTGACCAGTTGGACCATGTGCAGAGAGACAAAATATACTGACTCCATTTAACATCCTTCTTTTTACTTCAGCGTTTTCATCACTTTGCCAGAACCTGAAACTGCAGGAAAACTGATTTGATGAAAACTCATTTTCATGTGTTTCTTCTTTTCCCAAATATCCAAATCTCACTAAACCTCTAACAGTGTTCTAGCAGCTTGAGAGAAAAGGGGTAGGGTGAAACAAATATGTCGTGGCTTTGAGTTCAACTTTGATTCTCTAAAGACTTTGCGAAGCCTACTTTGTATAGGTTTGAACTCAGATGGGATGTGGTGGGTTGTTGGAAAAGACAGAATAATGTGTATAGAAAAAAAAAGATGTGGTTGCTGTTTCCACTGCATGCCTGGTTAACACTTACGATGTACCATTATCTTCCTGTCTTCATCTTGGTTTGTGATATATGGTGTGTTAGAATTTCAGTATTGGCCCCACACATGAATTGCTTGACATTGGAGTAAAACTTTGGGGTTCTCACCACGTGAATGTCATTGCTGTATCTTCACATTGACGTCTTGCTCTGCAAAACTGAGACTAGGAATGGGCATTGTAAAAATGTAAAGGAACTTGTTTTTTTGATAGTTTATTGTAAAGCTTTCAAATATACAAGTTTCTCAAGTATAAATGGGAACTGGTGAATAAAGCAAAACGGAACAGGAATAGAAGGAGATTTTTTATATCATATTCCTGAGTCTTCAAAAGTTTTCAGACGCCTGATTTATTTTCAAACTGATCAGGTGAATTCACTTGAATTCAAATGTTGTTGTCCTAATGTCCTATAAACCAAAAACCGGTTACCGTCGAGTCGATTCTGACTCATAGCCACCCTAGAGGACAGAGTAGAATTGCCCCATAGGGTTTCCAAGGAGAGGCTGATTGGATTTGAACTGCTGACCTTTTGGTTAGCAGCTGTATCACTTAACCACTGTGCCACCAGGGATCCTAACGTCCTATACTAAAATAAAATTTAAAATGATTATTGTTGCTGTTAACAGGGCTTTGAACCACTTCATTCCGATTCAAACCCCTGCAGAGAATTTGCAGATGTACTGAATCAGAATCTACATTTTAACAAGATCCCCAGGTGATTCTTATGTATAACTTCCTGAGAACTTGTTAGAAATGCAAATTCTCTGTAGGGGTTTGAACTGGAATGAACTGGTTCAAAGCCCTGTTAACTATAAGTTGGAAGTAGACCCCAGAATAAAACAAAAATCTCTCATTGCATGTATTAATATGTGTCTAAGATCAGGATAACAGAGGAAATTAATTTCCCATTGAGAAATCAGGCTCCCCCCACCCCCTGTAGCTCCGTAGCAGGTTTTTGAAGTTTATTAAATTACCTTGACACAGTCAGGTTAGGAATAGAAGTTGTGCTCATGACTGATTATGACGGAGTGACAAAGAACCATGCACTGGTGAAGAAGGAAGAGAGGGCCCAGAGAAACCTTGGCGCTAAATTTGGAGATGCACTCGTACAGGTACCGGGGTCTGAGGCCATATGAGCCACTGTCTGACAACATGAGGTCTGCTGTGGCAGGTGACTGGAGATGGCAGCCTTGGAGCTCCTTAATGCTATTTAAATCTTTGTGTTGGTGTGCGTGGGCACGAACATTTATGTATACTGATTTCTATAAAATGTATTTATGGAACCACTGACCTGTGGAAATTAAAAACAACTTAGTTACCCAGGTACGACAAGGAGGAGTAATTAGTGTCACAAGTTCTTCTGAGGCTGACTCCATTTAGATTGAGAAGTAAGCTTATTAGCCTTAGGTCATGCTTCTGAGGATGTTTACATGACTGCCTTAGCATCTAATGAAAAAACTGGGGAAAACAGAAAAGGATGAGGAAGAGATCTATATTTGTACTCATTACCTGTTAGACTGGCAGTGGGTTCAGTGGTGAAAATTTAGGCTAGTTGGAAGATTTGGTAATTACGGCCTGTTTTATGGAGGGTTGTTAATATAAAATTGCTGTGTACTTTATCTAAATATGGCAAGAGTTTATACCAGTGGCATAGGCCAGACATACATTCTTCAAGAGTTTTGTCAAAGCAAAATCACATTTATTACAACTGGGAAAACGGCCATCAGGTATGGAATTTGGGGCATGCAAAAAACTCAGTGTTCAACATGGTATTTAGAGAAATGTAGGGGCCAGTGGCATTTTAGGCTTTATTATCTATTTATGCTAGAGTAAATAGCCTGAATAAATGTGCACCTTGACAAAGGTATGCACTGACTTACCAGCTCTGTTCTGGCTAAGTCTTCTGGAGGAACAGAAATAATGTATGGAAATTTCAAAATGTAGAAAACTGTGTTTTCCACAAGTTGTTTTTTCATTTCAAGACCTGAATTTCCCAGATAGAAACTATTTCATAATGTTGATCTATTAAGCAAACAAGAAACATTAAAAACAGCAGGTTTCAGAGGATTGTGGGATTGCTCCCTGGTTTTCAGTTGACACTTGTCTTGAAGTCATTGTCCCCTTAACTCACCAGTTTTTCTCCGAATATTGTGGCAAAAACGTCTCTTCTGCTTACCCCTCCTGGAGATCAGCCAGTACAATTTGTTGTTTTATAGTTATTCCAGTCCCTCCCACTTCCTACCCCATCAAAGAATTAACAGTAAGTGTCAGTAATTAAGACAGCTGGGAGGGGTAATATGAAATGCAAGAAGAGGGTTTGGTTTTGCACTTGTGGGTTCTCAAAACTTTTAAGTGAATTGATATTGGGGAATGGGAAGCACAGTGAAAATTCCATGGACTTCTCATAAGTAATGTCAAGAACCCCTGCAAATAGCCCTGCTTTGTAGTGGCAATAGGTTTACCAGCCCATAGAAGTGTCCTCAGCTGCCCACTTAGTTGGCAATTCCCAGTGTAGACTACGCTCTGACTTCCTCAGGGTGGTATTCCCTGGCTCTGTCTCCCTTCTGGTTACTGCACTCTACAGAGGATACTGTAATGTGGGCAGTGACCTAACTTCACACTGGACTACTTTTTGATGATCATAATGAAGCCATTTAAAAGGGCTTCAAAAGTCCCACGGCCATGCTTCTGTCACTTTGAGAAAAATCATATTAAAAGATCCATCATAATACTAACCAATACTTATTGGAATATTAAGTGTTGGGCACTGCATGAAATGTTTTATATGAGGAAGGTATTATCCAGTTTTTCAGTCAAGGCAAGTGAAGCATAGGTTAAATAATTTGCACTAAGCTAAGTAACCTGTAAGTGACAGAGCTGGACCTCAAACCCAAGTCTGTCCGAGTACAAAGGATGTACCCTTAGCCACTATAGTTCCCTGCCTACCACGTGGCTTTAAGATGTCATGGTGATGGTCTGGGTAAAAAATAAAGATGTTTCTTCAGTATCTTCAAATGCAGGAGGCTTGGGATTTTTCTGCTTATGCAGATGCAAAGACCGAAACGGAAATGCTGTCATTCTGTTTTCCAAAAAGCAAAATGCAGCAGAAAGGAAAGTATGTTCTAATCATGCAGCTAAACCACAGCTACTAAGGTCCGCCAAGGCAAGTTTTGAGATGAGGATTGTTGTTGCTGTTAGGTGCCGTCGAGTTGGTTCTGGCTCATAGCAACCCTATGTGCAACAGAACGAAACACTGCCTGGTCCTGCACCATCCTCCTGATCATTGTTATGCTTAAGCGCGTTGTTGTAGCCACTGTGTCAGTCCATCTCGTTGAAGGCCTTCCTCTTTTTCGCTGACCTTCTGCTTTACCAAGCATGGTGTCCTTCTCCAGTGACTGATCCCTGCTGATAACATGTCCAAAGTATGTGAGACAAAGTCTCGCCAGCCATGCTTCTAAGGAGCATTCTGGCTGTACTTCTTCCAAGACAGATTTGTTTGTTCTTTTGGCAGCCCATGGTATATTCAATATTCTTTGCCAACACCATAATTCAAAGGCGTCAATTCAAATAGCCTCCGATTTTTGGAGTATTCAGCGAATAGAATGTCTTTTATCTTTCTCTTTGCTTTGCTCCTCCCCAGCCTCCATTTCCCCTACATCACCACAAAAATATTTTTTCATTTGAAATTTAGATTAGGTAACTGGCCTGTTTGAGTAATCCCAAATGTTTATAAATGATTATTTGGACTTACCTCAGAGTCCTCTCTGAATTTAATCTCTGCCAGTGTGTTTTCCTTCCTTAAGCAGTTTTTATTTTTGTCAATCCAGTGGTGACTTAATTTGTGGATGCTATGCATGGGACACAGTTGGATTTGTTTTTCTTTCTTTTTTTTTGCTTACGTTGAAAAAAATGTTTGTATTTTGTTTCTTTAAAAATGGTTTTTATTAGTAAAAGCTTTAGCGTAAAAGAATTTTTTTCTATCCCAACAAATTCTAACAGCTTAAAATTCCTCTTAAACTCTCTCCGAGTGTCTCTGCAAAGAGTCACCAAAAATCCTTGGCAGCATTTAGAGAAAAATAAATAAGAGTGTTGGCGAGCGTTACCTTGCCTCTCCTGAATGTGACGTTTCCAGCTTTCTGCTGGCCTCCTGCTTAGTCCCCACAACCGCTGCTGATAAAGCAAGAGCTGCAGAAGACCGAAGCCTGACTTACAGAAAGACTAACGCATTGGTATAAATAAATGCACAGTGAAACCTGCGAGAGCTGGAACTGAGTGGGACTGCCTTGTTTTTCCAGGTCTTGCAAGTTTTCCACCTTTTTTTTTTTTTTAACCATTTTTCTATTGCTTATTTAATATTTGAGTTTTCCTTCTCTGACAGGTTTCTGCCTTTTGCAAGTTTCAACTTTTGCATGTTTTACTGTATTTTTTCTCTGACTCTTTTGCATGTTAAACAATAGTAAGAATGCTCCATTTTCCCAATTTTGCTTGCAATATAAAGAGTTCCTCTAAGCTTTAATTTGTTGTATCATTTGTTCACATATGTAGGAGAATATATTGGTTTCTAATCCGGGGTGCTTCCACCACCACCCCACCCCCAGGCTTGAAGGGGAATTAATTGTTCTATGATAAATTTAGGCGACAACTTGCAAGTGTAACCAGGGAGTGAATTTAGGTCATTTATTTTTATGTTTAAGTAACAGTGATTGATGGATCATCTGAGATTACATTCAGGAAGAGAGGAAACTTTATCAAATCTGTGCTAGTGACAACAGTATTTTGATCAGAGGAGAATGTATGCTCATCAATTACATGCTTAATTTTAAAAAATTCTTAATATATGACCCAAAAGACTGAATGACACAAAAAGAGTTGTGTTGCTAACAAACTAACTTACTATAAAGACTGAACAGCTAATTAGTCATCTGAAAATTAGTGAAGAGTAGTCAGTAGACAAACAGATAATATGTCAAATCAAAACCACAGCTTTTGAGTGAAAATTTATCTAATGAACTCAAGAGCTAGGATTTTAAAGCTTATACTTTGAGAGACATAATTTTACTCTCAGGATGGGTTACTTAAAAAACAGGACTTTTGTGATGGTTAAGGCTGTGTATCAACCTGGCTGGGCCATGATTCTCAGTGGTTTGGCAGTTACGATATAGTTTGGCAGTTATATGATGATGTAATCACCTCCATGATGCAATCTGTTACGAGCAGCCAATCAGTTGAAAGGGTATTTCCTTGCGGGTGTGGCCTGCATCCAATATAGGTGGACTTTCTGGCCACGTTCACTGGCTTTTGCTCCCTCAAGATCCTGTAGCTGGCTCCTGTTCATCTGACCTCTGGTTCTTGGGACTTGAGCCAGCAGTTTACCTGCCAGTGTTGGGATTTGTCAGCTTCCACAGCCTGTGAGCCAGAAGCCTACTGATTTTGGGTTCACCAGCCCCTGCAGCTACGTGAGTCAGGAGAAGCTTCCAGCTTGACCCATGGACTTGGGACTTTCCAGCCTTTAAAACTGTGTAAGATGTTTCCTTGATATAAATCCCTCTATATATTTATATACTTCACTGGCTTTGCTTCTCTAGAGAACCCAACCTAAGCCAACTTCCATTTTCCAATTGTCAGTCCTTGCTTTGCCCAAACACTGTCCCAACTGTAGACTGCACAGCCAACCATGACTACAGCCTGAGCACTGCCCCTGTGTCACCCATGGAAAAGGGATGCGTTCTTTGGGGAGGAGGACCAACAAGAATAGATGTGGATATTCTTAGAATTTGGCACTAAAATGTACAGACAGGGAAATGCCTACTGGCTGCTCCTTAGTGACAGACTCCCTGGAACCTCTTAGTGTTCATGAGTAGGGCCTGCCCTGCCCTAGACCCTGGGACGAATTTCCTCATTGTCATTGAGTAGCTTATTATCACCATCTATTCAGATATGTGTATTGAGTGTTTGCTATGTATAAGGCATAAGATACCATCCCTGGTCTCCAGTATACAATGCAGTAGGGTAGGAAGAATAAGCTAGGTACACAAATTGTATAATACAAGGCAAAATGTTGTAGGTACCAAAAGAGAAGTTTGAGCAAAGAACAGTGAGGATTTGGAGGATTGGAACAGTTAAATTCTCAGCAGAAATGGACCTTGAAAGAAGAGTAGCTTATTGACCCAGGAAGATGGGAAAGGGCATTCTGGACTGAAGAGACAGTATAAGCAAAAACATAGAGGTGGAAAACCAGGATGTTGTTTGAGGATTAAGACCTGAATCTCATGCTGACTGAAAAGTGTTGAATGAACTAGAGGCATTTTCTGTCATGCCACATGACCTCCAAATCCTTATCTCCAGAACACATCCCACCCCTACAATGCTAGACCCACACATCCAAAGGGATAGGCACGTCACACACAATATATTTAAAACTCATTTTCCTTCTCCAAAACCTCCTCCTCATATTCCCTATCCCATTTTGTGGCATCACTATCCATCCAAATGGTCAAGCCAGGAATGTGGGTGTCAACCTAAGATTCCTTTCTCTTGCTGCCCTTGCCCACTACATATAATCAGTAACTAAATTCTGTGGAGTATATGCTCTCTTAATTTCTGCTCTAACTATTCTGTCTTCGCTACACATACACAACTTTCACAGGTCTACATCCCTTGTTCTTAGATCATTACAGTGGTCTCCTAACTGGTCTTCCTGCCACCAACCTGGACCTCACTGAGTCCATCCTCCTTTCTGTTACACAGTCATATTTTTAAAACCTATATAAACATCATGTCACTCCTCCTCTTGAAATCCTTTGATGCCTCCCCGTGGCTTTCATGATTAAGTCCACATTCTTTAGCTACAGGAAGTTCTTTAGGACAGTGTTCTGTGAACCTCAGCCCAACCCACAACATTCTCCCATACTCGCCTTTTTATTCAGTCAAAAGGAATTTCACAGACGTTTAGGAGTTCATCTTACTAATTCATACATACCTCTGTGATTCAGACAGACATATAATTTGGCTGAGACAAAGTTCATAAACATGACAGTTGAGTTAAAACCCAGTTTCCAGTTTTGGTGTACCACAGGGATCTGTCACACTCTTGTTTATCTGGGAGACAATTTTTTAGCTCTGATTTTCAGCCAATCGTTTCTTCTCTGGATTTTGTGGAATAGTTAAAATTTAGAATAACCAAATACTACGGATTCTGTTGGAACAGAACAACAGGGGACTAATCAAAATAATCTAAATATCCAACAATTGCTGAAATTACTTAAATAAAATATGGTGTATAATGGCATGTATGCTCTTTCCCTTTTTGCAGAAAAAATAGTTATATATGTGTTTAAATATGCCTTAAGAAGGCTCTAAAGAGATATACATTGAAGGGTTATCAGTAATTGTTCTGTATGGGTGAGATTATGGGAATTCTTTATGTTCTTTTGCTTATCTGTATGTTCTGATTTTTTCTTAAATGATCGTGTACTATTTTTGTAATAAGAAAAGACCGTACAGGAAAACTGTAAAATAGTCCTGTTTTTAATACACCAAAATTACCAGTACTAAGGGGAAAAATGACTGAAATATTAGCTTTTTTATCAAATTGTTGTTTTTACAGAATTATATTAAATCCTATGATTTTCAGCTAATTTCTATACTATCCTGTTTCCTCAAGCTGAAATGTCCTTCCTCAATCCCTACTCCCATCAATTCATTTCTTTTTTTAAGCCTGGCGACTCCTCTGTTCCTTAAAAATCCAGATCAAGTATTACCTTCTCAGAGAAGCTTTCCTCGACCCCTTAGTCAGTTTTAAATCAAGACTCTGTGGTAAGCTATGGCCCACCGGTCAAGTCCATCTAACTCCCATTTTTGTGCAGCCTTCAAACCAAGAACAGTTTTATATTTTTAAACAGTTGAAAAAAAATTTCAAAAGAAGAATATTTCACATGAAAATTATATGAAATTTGAATTTTAGTGTCCATAAATAATGTGTTATTAGAACAGACATGCTTATTCATTTACATATTGTCAATGGCTGTTTTTGCCCAACAGTGGCAGAGTTGAGTTGCCACAGAGACCGTATGGTCCACAAAGTCTAAAATATTTACTCTCTTTTTGCAGAAAACGTTTGCTACTCCCAGCTTTAGATGACCAGGCTTCCTCATAGGAGCCTACACCTGCCTCTAACTCAGCTCTTACAGCACATTCTGGAAGGGTCGGTCCTCTTTGGATGTCCCACTACATTGAGGTAGAGGACACTTTCTAACTTGACTTGGTCTCCCAGCATGAAGCAGAGTGCCTTGATCCCAGGAGGCACTTGGTAAATAAATGCATGGATGTGGGAAGGAATGGTGAGCAATCGCTCCACTAGAATGTAAGTTACCTGAGGACAGGGGTTTTGCCTCCTTTTTTCATTGTGTATCCTCAGTGCCTAGAAGACTCTCTGGACCATTGTAGGTACTTAGAAAATGTTTGTGGAAGTTGTTAAGTACATGAAGATTGATTGATTCAATGTTTCTGAGTTTTATAATTCTTAGGTCAATTCTTGGTCTTTTTTATACCATGCTGTTTGGTTGCTATGAGTAGGAATTGACTCGACAGCAAGAAGATTTTTGGCTTATTTGGTGATTGGGGATCCCTGGTGGCACAGTGGTTAAGAGCTCGGCTGCTAACCAAAAGCTTGGCCATTGGAATCTACCAGCCGCTCCTTGGAAACCGTATGGGGCAGTTCTACTCTGTCCTATAGGGTGGCAATGAATCCGAATGGACTCGATGGCAAGGGGTTGTTGTTGCATTTGGTGATTGCTGTGAATAAAACTCCACTTTCAGAGTCTCAAGAAACAAAAAAGAGACAGTTTTAAGTTTGTCACGGAAGGAAGTAGTTACGAGGTCTTTTCAAGAATATATTGATTTAGCCCAGTGTTTAGTGCTGCTCAATCTGTGCATTTCAGTGTGTTGTTACCTCTTCCTTTCACTCACTTCCAGCAATGAGCTCAAGGCAGGCATTAAATCAAGGTCCTGCTGACACCGAGTTATTAAATACCCCATGGCAGCGGGCTGGTACGGCAGAGTGAAACTCAGCATTCTGGCCCCATTTCAAATCAGGATGAGGTGTACTTTAGGAGATTAGTGTGCACATATAAATCATAGCCTAAACACTTCATCTGGTCTTGGACGGCCTCTCTCCCAGTGAATTGAAAGCTCTTTATAGAGATGAACAAGTTTTCATACCAGCTCTGTGAGCTTGCAGGGAAGATGAACTAAGATCCCTGTCCTCAGCTGAATAATGATCGTTGCAATGCCTTGCAAGTTTATGGCACTATATCCTGACGTAACATGTTCTAGCCACGAGGAAGTGTCTTTCCTTGATGACAAATATGCCCTCTTAGTATCTGATCATATCATACTTGTCTCATTATGAGATTTGTACTATTTAGTCTTACAGATTGAGTGTGAGGGTCATATATTCACATAAATGGTCTGAAGTGTCTGGTGGGAGCGTGCTGTTCTCTCCTGAGGCCCAAAACGTTCCCCACAAGACAGCCTTTTAAAAAGCAAAGGAGGGAATGTTTGCCTCCCAATCATTCACTTCAGGCGAGAAGGCCTGGCCAGTCTCCCCAGCCCTCCCTGCTCCTGGCAACATGGGTGCCAGCCCTTCCCTCCTCACTGGGGAGGGTGGGCTGCCACACGCCCCCTTCTTGAGTTTTTGCATGACTTTACCAATGACCCAGTTTATCAACAAACATTCCCCCCTTTGCCTCATCTCCTCCCCTTCCTCTTTAGAAGAGCCCTGACCTCCCACACAAAGGATCAGGGGCAAGGAAGGTCTGTCTTGGCTTTCTGTCCTAAATTCACACACATACACAAACACACACTGCACACACACATGCACACAGAAATTCTTTTGTGCAGTCACTTAAAAGAGGCCATTAAAAACCTAAATTTTCCCTTGTATTTCTTTGAACAGCAATAATGAGCACTGATTTGGGACATCAATGGGAAGAGGTGAAAATAACGAAGTCACTATTAAGGGAAACTGAAATCTCCACTGTTCTAAGAATGAGGAGTTTTTGGAAGGCTTGAGTCTGGTTGGAGGCTGAAAGGGGCAGTACTGTGGAAGGATCATCAGCTTGCAGTCACAGATACTCAGTTTCACAAGTGACCTTTTCCTCTCTGAGTCTCAGTTTCCTCATCTATGAAATGGGAATAGCACCTTTTAAGATCGTTGTAAAAATTACATGAAACAACTTAGCTAAAGTGTCTGGTAAATTGTAAAAAATGTGAGTCCCTCCCTGCAAGGAGTCAGAGCACTGACTTAGCTTATAGGCCTCTGGAACCCTCTTTAAGTGATTGTATCAGTTGTCTTTATAGAATAAGAAAATAGCCGAACAATATAAACAGACTAAAAGAAGCAGACCCAAGAACTACTGGAGAAAATTTCTAGTGAAACACAATCGTCTTGATTGGAAATAATCCAAAAAGCTCTGTAAGCAAACAAGTATTGAATGAGCGGCCCAGAAGAACTTGCCAAGACCACAATCTTTAGGACACAAAAGATGTGTCCCTAATCATAGTTAATACAAAGGACTTTAGAAGAGATTTATACCTTTCATCAATTTGAGTGGAGCATTAGAGTGGAGTGAAGGTAATCTCTGAATTGTCTCTCTCTTATTTGAATTCAGACCTTCTTTCTTGAGTGATGGGAGAGGGAGTGGAATGATAGCTGGAGATTGCAGATACACATGTGCATGTCCATGGGTGTATGTTGTGGATGCTGGCATCACCACTATTT
>NW_004444103.1:1070918-1072084 GCF_000243295.1 Trichechus manatus latirostris
GGGGGCGTGGCCGCCGGAGATGGAGGCCGGCTCCTCACAGTTTGGACTTTCTTGGGAAGTTTTGGGGATGACCAGGGAGAGTGCCTGGGAGATGCGTGAGGTGAAGAGCCAGGAGTTCCTCTTTGCCAGACTTTGGTCCTAAGGTTGGCTCCTGCATCATATCCCTCTTGCTGTTTCTGCTCCTGCATCCGCTTTTGCCTCTGTTTATCCATATTCCTGGTCAAAATGCTCGTCATGCTCATTCTTGGTCCTGGGAGCTCAAAATGGTAGCCCAGCCGCAGCAGCGTGGTGTTCTCCTTCAGCAGCTTGACGATCTCCATCTCCACCTGGCTGCCCATGATGTGCCTCTGGTTGTGGAACCGCAGCTCCGAGAGCATAGTGTTGTGCTGCAGGGCTCTCATGATGGCCAGGATGCCCTTCCCCGTGATAAAGTTGGACTCGATGTTGACGCTGGTGACGTGCTCGTTGACCTGGAGCATTTCCGCAATGGCCAAAGCCGCACTGTCATCAGCACGTGTGTTGGCCAGGCTGAAGGTCTTCACCACCGTGTTGTCCTTGAGGGCTTCAGCAAAGCGGGTGAGAGTCTGCGATGTGATGTTCTCTATATTGTTCAAATTGACTTCTACGGTGTCAGGGTCATTGTTTTTAATATTTTCCAAAGCATCCTCAATAACCGTAGGATTTCCACAAGGGTGAATGGCAGCAGGGGACTCTGTGTTCCTTCCACTGTGGCCATTGGTCAAGTTTATGTTTTCTATTTGACTTTTAAATATCTTTGGCTTAGAGGTGTCTGAATTGGCACTATCATAATTTATAGTTCCATTAATGCCTTTTCCTTTTTCAATGGTTCTTTCCTCTTCATCGCTATCTTCTTCCTCCTCTTCCTCCTGGGACTCCTCCTCCTCTTCCTCTTCTGTATACACATCCTCAGAAACCTCACTGTTACTTCCAGTAAAGATAAGCTCTTCTTCACTCTCCTCTTTGTCTTCTGCAACCTAAAGAGTATGGTAGACATCATTAAGTTTTTCATTTTTAAGTACATTTTTTAATGTACAAAGGTAGCACACAGTATGAAAGCATATACTGACAAAAGTTAATCATCGCCTGCTTCTGATCTCACCAGCTCAGGTGACCGATGTTAACATTTTGTTGTGTATCCTGCAACA
>NW_004444103.1:1077069-1093873 GCF_000243295.1 Trichechus manatus latirostris
TAAATGACGCTTCTTACTGAAGGCCTTCTTTGATACCCCCTCCAACTATCCCTGCCATGCGCTCCCATAAGGTTGCACATCCCCTAATTAAGAAACTATTATGCTTTATTACTTGTCATTTTTCCCATTAGACTGTTACCTGCGTGAGGCCAGGGACCACTTCTGTTTTGCTTACCTAGCACAGAGCTTAACACATATTAGGGGCTTAATCAATGTTTGTTTATTGAATGGCTCTAAATTGACATTGCTTAACAGTGGCTGAGAGTCAGCAGAAGGCCCAGGAAAGAGGACTGATAGGCCTGGATGGAAAAAAGGTGATCAACCATCCCAGTTTCCCTGGGACTGAGGGGTTTCCCAGGACATGGGATTTTTAGTTCTAAAACCTAGACAGTCCTGGACTGTCTGAGATGGTTGATCACCCTAGGTGGGGGACATCTGTCTGGATAAAGGACACTGTAAGGGAGAAAAATGCCCTGATAGGGAAGGTAGGAGGACGTAAAACACAAACATTGTCTACTTTGCACACTCTCCTGGCACCAGGACTAACCATGCCATGACAGCTCACCTACGTGGCACTCTCTGGAGTTAACTCTGATCCTTGTGAGAATGGGGGTGGGAAGGTGGCAATGGGGCAAGGAGGTGGGGAAAGCCTGGACAGGGAGAAAATGAATATTGATACACTTCCGGAATGAATAAGGCAGTAAGGAGGTGGTGACCAACCATTTCTCCTAATGAGAACAAAGAGGCAAAGGCTTGGTTTTCTGTTCTGGTTCTTCCCATAAAGAGCCGGTTGAATTTAGACAAATCACTAAACCTCTCTGGGTCTCAAAGCAGCTATGGTATAGTTCAGTGGTTCTCAAACTCTTTTTTTAGCCACTTACCATAGAGTCGACTCCAATTCATGGTGACCTCATGTCACAGTAGAACTGTGCTCCATAGTGTTTTCAGTGGCTGATTTTCAGAAGTAGATCACCAGGCCTTTCTTCTGAGGTGCCTCTGGGTAGATGCCAACCTCCAATCTTTAGGTGAGCAGCTGAGCTCGTTAACCATTTACACCATCCAGGGACTAACTTCAGCCTGAATCATAATCACCTGGAGGGCTTGTTAACCCACAGAATTCCTCATTCAGTAGTTCTGGGGTGGAAACTTAGAATTTACAGCTATAAAATATTTCCAGGTGATGCTGATACTCCAGGTCAGTTGCCTACATTTTGGGAACAGGGTATTTGTGCCAGCAGACCTTGGTTTGAATTTCAGCTCCACTTACAAGCTGTTAACCTTGAATGTGTTTCTAACCCTCTCCCAGTCTCAGTGTCTGATCTACAGCAAGGTAAGAATTAAACAAGTGAACTCATCTGGTACCTGTACCTGGTATCCAGCAGGTGCTCAAGCTAGGGAAGCTAGACCCTACTGCCCCTTGAAGCGTTAACACAGCACATGTTTATGTGAACCCAGGTGGGCAGAACGTTGCCACTCAACAGGCATTGAGCACGATTTTCATAAGTCTTCACAGAGCCAGTATGGTGGCACAAATGGATAAGCACTTGACTACTAGCTAAAAGGTTGGCAGTTCGAACCTACCCAGAGGCACCTCAGAAGACAGGCCTGGTGATCTGCTTCTGAAAGTTCACAGCCTTGAAATCCCCGTGGAGCAGTTCTGCTCAAACACATGGGGTCACCATGAGTCAGAATTGATGCGATGGCAACTGACAACCATAATCACAGAGCTGGTAGCCTGATAGCAAAGATCTCCATCTCCTTCTCATGGTCCACTCTGTGCTGTGCTTCACATTCAGTGGTGCTACTATGTCTCCCATCCCCACCAGCTGCTTTGGTTCTTCCCCAGTGGTAGGAATGGATTTACACCCTCCACCAGCAACCTTCTGCGCAGCACTCTTTGTGACTATAGACTGTTGGCCAGTGGGGAGAATGTAGCAGGAGAAAAGTTAACTAGCTGAGAAAGGAATCAAAGTTCATCAAAGTAGCCGCCTCTCTAATTGAGCTGATAAACCATTGGCGGGGTTCAGTGAAAGCTTTGGCAGGGGTCAGGTAGGTTCCATCAACATCTGACAATAGCCTTTGCCCTCCGTTTCCTACCACGGCATGACACAATGACATTAAAATGCCTTTGCTGGGTGATTGCTACAGTGGCTGTCTATCCTGGGTATTCGGAGACCATTTTATTCTTTTTATTGAGGACATTCTTTAATCACTGTTTTAAAAATGTCATTGTATTTTATATATGTTATCAAACTTTTGACACTAATTCCCACATCAAGGAAAAAAAAGACTCCTGAAAAATAAGGTTTTGGAGGAATTGATTGGCCCAAATCCTGGCCCTGTCACATGTGTCCTTTCTTCTCACTTCCCCAGGGGTGGATTAACCAGTAAGCGCGGTATCCACCGGGTTGCCTTGAGCAAAGTACACGTGGGCTTAATTGTGTTTACTTGCTAATCCGTGGTGAACAATTTCACATGAGTTTCACCACATCTTTGACTTGGTGGGGGACAGGTGAAATTGTGCACTGCAGATTTGTGGGAAGACACAATTGGACCCATGCATACTTTGCTTACTGGGTAATCCAGCCCTGCTCCCCTTCCAGCCCCTCAATACAAGTGGCCACTGTGGCCTTGGCAGACCCTGGCCTGATCCCAGTGGCCGTTCCTGCAATGATTGACATGGACAAAGCCCACATATATCTTGCTGCAAATGTGGTCCACACACCCTATCATCAAGATCATCTAACAGTTCCTAGATTAGTACCGTGGAAGGCTTGCCATTGGCTTCAGGCTGCTTTGATTTTAGGTGATTCCAATGGAGTGCAGAGGTTTAAACAGTTGCTCTTGACTTATGGTCTTCTATAAATTCAGGAATTTCTTTGTCACGTTAATGTTGTTGTTGCCATTACTATTTTCCCAGAGCATAGTCTTTAGACTGTAACTCATTTGCCAAATTCAAAGTAACATTTACTGGGCAGTGAATGAGAGCTTAATAGACCTGAGCTGTAATACAAGCACATTTCCTGACCTCAGAATCACCATTGTAAAGTAGGAAGGAATCTTAGGGACTATCTATGCAGTGACTTAACCTGGGTCCTCAGATAAGTTTCAGGACATGGGTCTTCATCTTGAAATTCTATGTAAAAGTGTGTGTATATATCCACATGCACACTTTCTTGAGGAGCAGATCCATAACTTTTATCGAAATAATAAAGTAGTTCTTGATTTACAAATGAAACACTGGATTTAACTTGCACAACGAACAGATGTACAAAATGTGTCCTTCTCCCCAACATAGGGATTAGTAAAAATCTAGATTTCTGAATAAAGACACGTGGGAAACAGAATCCTGTAGATATGACTCTTCTATTCAAGGCTGAACAACTTAATGGCAGAGTGGTGACTAAAAATAAGGCCCCCTGACCCTCAGTCCCATGGTCTTCCCACCACCCCAGACTTCTTGGTATTAGAGAAAAAGAAGAGTTATTTTTACTGCAGTCACCATCACAATCAAAGCGACCACACTTCCCTTTTTTTTCTTTAGAGGAAAAAAGAAAAGAAAAAGAATCCATATCAGAAACAGACATTATGTCACATCACCAATATATAGCTCAAATTAGACATATGTCTGGCAAAATATCTAAACCTGTAACTTGGTTGTGAATTATTTTCCCCTTAAATGTCCCCTTTTTAATCAAAGAACCCCAGCTAAGAGTTTTACATAATGTGACCCACTGCGTGAACACAGAAGTTACATGAGTTTTTCAGCCTGAGAAACTTTTCAGTAACAGGTGCAAATGTGTTCTAGAAAGGAAAAGTGATGAGGACTGAAGAGTTAGAGAAAACAGAGGTGCCGGGTTTGGGGATGGGCAATGGGAGTAGCCAAGGAAAAATCTCGAGAGCCTACCTTTCCACACTCCCCCAGCCTCTCCTTCTCCAAGAGTTTCCGGGACTCCTTTTCCCAATAGGCCATCAGCGCCTCTCTGCTGAACGTCCCCGTGGGAGTTTTCTCGGTCAGACTTTTTTGCCTTAGCCCCACAGGAAGGCTGTGATCAGGCTCAATGTCTTCCAGCTCCCTCTCTAGCTCTTTCAGCTCCTCAGGTGTCAGAGAGGCGAGGAGTTCATCCTCATCAATGGACTCATATTTGCTAAGTCCTCTTCGGTAGCCAAAGGTAGACATGGTCCCTGCTTTGTCAGACCCACAAAGAGCTTGAAGAACCAGGCATTCAAGGCAGCCAGAAGCAGGCAGGGAGGCGAGTGGGCAGGCTGGCCAGCAACTGGTGCTAGGAGTGGCTGAGATAGCCTTTTAAGAGTGGTGATACAGGGCTGTGACAATGCAGAGAGGGGTGAAGGCATAGGCTGTTTTAAGCATCAGACGTCAGCTAGACATTTGAACACAAAGAATGTCACATCAGTGGTGGTTGTAGGTCTCAGAACCAGTGGGGATTATTGACATACTGGCCAGGGCCATATTTAGCTGAGCCTGATAGCTCATGAGGACAGGCCGGCAGTGGTGCAGATACAGAGTAACACAGCTCCCCTGACTTTGTATTCAAACAGGAGGAGAACATTTATTTTGAAAATGACTTGCCACCACCACCACCACCACAGCCAAGAAAAGATTCTTTCATTACAATCTCAGGAGTTGAGAAATGGCTCCACATCACACTGTGGGTAGCCATTCTGGTTCTTCCATAAACATAGTATGGCTGGCTCTGTGGGGACAGAAGGCCCTTAAGAGCCTAGTACTTTATATTTTTATTGTACTTTGCAGCTTACAAAGCACTTTAATATAATTTTCCTAATCATAACAATAGTCCTGTGAGATGAGTAATTATTATCCTCCTTTTATAGATTTTTGGCAACTGAGGCTTGAGAAACGAAGTGAAAACTTCAAGGTCAGACAGCTAGAAGTGCAGAACCAGCTTTTTGCACTGCACAAAATGGTTTCCTTCTCCCCAACATGGGTATTAGGAAAAAAACTAGATTTGTGAATAAAGCTCGAAAACAGACAAATAATCACACTGAGGTTGATTTATTGAGGACTGACACTGTGCCAGCCTAGTGCTACGCATGTTTCGTGTTTTATCTCATTTAATCTATAATCCTGTAAAGTGTGTATTATTACTCATATTTTACTAGTACAGACTCGGAGAGGTTAGGTAGCTAGCTCAGGGTCACAGAGCTAGAGAGTGATAGAGCTAGAATTTGAACCCAGGCTTGTATCTTGGCTGAAAATTGAAGAGATGGTAATTTTTATATATATTTATATGTTTTGTACATATTATATAGATATACATATTCACATATAGTTTACTGGATGTCATAAATATAATTTCCTGGGAGCATACAGATATATAAACATCTATTAGAATGTGTATGCAAAGAAATATATGCATAATATATAAGTGTACATACATCAACACATGCATAGTGAACAACATTTTGTTTAGAGTGTTGCCAGGTTTGGCTATTATGAATAGTGCTGCCATGAGCACTTGCATGCAAGTCTTTGTGTGGTCATATTATTTCATCTCCCTTGGTAGATACCTAGGAGCGGAATTGCTGAGTTGTATGATGAGTTTATGTTTAACTTTGTAAGAAACTGCCAGTTTTCCAAAAATGACTACATTGTTTTACACTCACACCACAAATGGATGAGTGTTCCAGTTTCTCCATATCCTCGCTTGTTCTTATTTGTCTTTTTTTTAAAAAATAGGTGTGAAGTGGTATTGCATTTTAGTTTTAATTTTCCTAATGACCAGTGATGTTGAGCATCATTTCATGTGCTTATTGACCATCTGTGTATCTTCTTTGGTAAAATATTTATTCAAATTTTATGTCCACTTTTAAATTGGGTTGATAGTCTTCTTATTGATTTCATACAAGTGCCTTATATGTTGTAAACACAGTTCTTTATCAGATACGTAATTTGCAAGTATTTTCTCCCATTCGGTCTGCTTGTCTTTTGGTGTCTTTGGAAGAGCAAAAGTTTCTAATTTTGATTAAGTTCAATTTTTTAGTTTTTTCTTCTATTGCTTGTGCTTTTGGTGTCCTATCTAAGAAATCTTTTCCTAATCCAAAGTCAGAGATTTACTCCTATGCTTTCTTCTAAGAGTTTTATAGTTTTAGCTTTTACATTTAAGTCTATTATCCATTTTGACTTAATTTTTGTGTATGTGTAAGGTAAGAGTCTAAATTCATCATTTTGCATGCAGTATCTAATTGTCTCATAGCCATTTATTGAAAAAGATGATCCTATCCCCTATTGAATTGCCTCAGCACCTTTGTTGAAAATTAATTGACCATAATATATGGGCTTATTCTGTATTGTCAGTTCTGTTCTGTTGATCTGTGTGTCTATCCTTATGCCAATACCACAGAGTTAATTACTGTAGCTTTGTAGTAAGCGTTGAAATCAGGAAGTATAAGTTCTCCAACTTTGCTCTTTGTCAAGATTGTTTACACCATTGTGATCTTAACTCATTATGGTATTCTGTTTCCACAAATAACTATGACTCTTTTCAGTAATGCTAATGAGAGAGACGATAATATATGCGACAAGTTCATTGGTTTTCTAGAGCTTGTAACATAAATCTTTTGTAGTCTCAGTGGTGACACATCTTTTTTATTTGAAAATGGGATTAATTTTTGGAAATGGCATCAACTTACTATAGCTACATCTGATGAATGAGATGGGTTACTCAGCTGTGTAATGACATTTTGAGTACAAAGATGAACTATATATGTATATACATATATATGAAAATAAAGAAGAAAATACGTGTAAACGATAGCACAAATTCTTTCCTTCAGCAGTTATTTATTGGGTATGTATGATATACCGACCACTGTGCAAATTTCTGGATATATAATGATGTACAAGAAAACAGTAGAATTGTGTTTTACTCTCTTTTGTGTTTGTAAAATTTCTGTAACATTTTTACATTATTTCTACTTGAAACAATTTTTATTTAATAGTTTATTGAGCATCCTCTATGTGTCAGATTCTGATTTAGGCACTGAGGTTAGAGCTGTAAACAAAACCAACCAATTTCCATCCTTTGTGAAGCTTACAATCTAGTTGTGGGAGACAGACAATATATATACATTACAAAGTGAATATAGAACATACCATCTAGTGAGAAGCTCTACGGAAAAGAATAGAGCAAAAGGGGAGATTATAGGGGTAATATTTTATGTGGGGAAGACACCTCTAATAAGGTGACATTAGAACACAGACCTAGAAAGTAAGGGATTGATGCATGCAAATTATCATACACAGTTAGTGTGACTATAAAATAATTGCTCAAATATTCGTAGAACCACAGATTCTCAGATTTCAAATACATTAATCCTCTAGTATCAATTTTGTAAGTGGCCATCCAGTGTTAATCTGAACACCTCCAATGAAAATAGTGTGCTTCCAATAGTTCATTCCATGGTTGGGTGCCTCAACTCATTAGATCACTCTTCTTTCTATCGTATTGAAATGGATCTCTTGAGAAGGCAGTCCATATGTTTTAATTTTCTCATTAGAACAATCCAGAATAAATATAGTCTCACGTGAGCTGCTTCTTCCAAATCTTATGTGGCTCATGAATGACTCTGAAAATGACTCCAGAAGGGGAGACATTAGAGTGTTTTGCACTATGCCAACATCCCTGAAAACAAAACAAGACAAACAAAAAAAAAAACATGGCTTCCCAAGGACGCTACCTCAAGAAACAGTGGTCATTTAGTTATTCTAGTATACTTGTTAAAAATCACTCTTTTTAATGTTAGTAATCACACCTCATGGATAATCTTCGTTCACTGGAAACTTTAAATCTGTTTGGTAAACTTCTGCTGAATGATCTAAAATCACTACCTGACTCTAGCTGGACTCAAGTATGGTGATTAATTTAGATTTCCTTGCATCCTTCTCTATACTGAGAAAAAATTCAATCTAAGCATTAGCATTTTCTATTTATCGAATTTTTAATCGGCCATATTGTGCTTGGCTCTGACTCATGGTCACCTATGTATAATAGAACAAAACATTGCAGCCCTGCACCATCTTCATGATCATTGGTATGTTTGAGCCCATTAGTAATGTCAGGAATTATTTATATTTCAAAATATTATGTAGGCATTCCTATTTATAACCACAAACCAGATAAATGGATGCATTAAATGAATATATTTAGTAAAAAGCTCATTTCTATTGGTCCTCTACTTTATTCTACAATGAACCAAAACAAACAAACAAACAAACAAACAAACAACAAAACCCATTGCCAGCGAGTCAATTCTGACTCATAGCAACTCTATAGGACAGAGTAGAACTGCCCCATAGGGTTTCCAAGGAGCGGCTGGTGGATTTGGACTGCCAACATTTTGCTTAGCAGCTGAGTTCTTAACCACTGCACCACCAGGGCTCCTATTCTACAATAGGCCCTTATCATGCACAGATTTAATATGCATAGTTTTAATGATTCAACAAGACCTCAGAGGTCCAAGACTTATAATGGCCATCATTTTACTGAGCTAAAATTTGTATCCTCAAGCTCAAGAATGTATCATGAAGCCACCTAGAAAATGTCCATCTGGCTGTCTCACTGTCACATAAAACTCATCTGCTCCAAACCAAAGTCTTGATTTCTCGTTTTCTACCTTCCCACTTCAATCTCTGCCCCCAGGCTTCCACATTTCCACAGTCAGTCTCCTCTTCCACCCATTTGCTGGAGCCTCACGTTACCTTTGGCTCCAGCTGTTAACTAAAAGGTCAGCAATTCGAATCCACCAGCCGCCCCTTGGAAACTCTATGGAGCAGTTCTACTCTGTCCTGTAGGATCACTATGAGTCAGAAGTGACTTGAAGGCAATGGCAACAGGTTTTTTATGTTTTTTTGTCTCACCTCCATGGCCGTATCCAGTCACAAGGCCAGGGCTCCTACTCTTTAAATAGCTATTGAATTCCTACTTCATTTCTGACTATTCTCCTTGTCTCAACTGTAGTCTTAAATTGTTATCCTCATTTTTCTTGGATGACTGCAACAGTCAACTAATTATCTCCCTAGTGCATTGTTGCTTGACTCTTTTCCCTTTTCTACAATATAACCAGAGTAACCTTTTAAAAACACAACTTTCATCAGGTCATCCTCTGTCTACAACCTTCGAATGGTTTCCACTGCCTTGCAGACAAAACCTTTAGCCTTGCACTCTGGTCCCTCCAGGGTCAGGCCCTGGTCACCTCTCAAGCTTCAGCTTGGCTCACTTCCCACAGTTCTCACACTTGAGCCACACTGGGCTTCTGAACTCTCCACACTTGCTTTATCCCCAAGCCATTGCACATGTTCCTTTGCCTGGAATGCCTTTGCCTCTTCTACCTTCCTCAGGTTTAACTAACATTTTCTTGGGAAGGAGCCCTGGTGGCACAGTGGTTAAGAGCTTGGCTGCTAACCAAAAGGTTGGCACTTTGAACCCACCAGCTGCTCCTTGGAAACCCTAGGGGGCAGTTCTACTCTGTCCTATAGGGTTGCTATGAGTCGGAATCGACTCCAAGGTGATGGGTTTTTTCCTTGGGAAGGTGTTCCAGATGTATAAGACCAAGTTAGGTCTTCCAGCTCCCACAAAACTCTATTCAATGACAGTATCACACTTAACATTGCTTGTTTCATATTGATCTTCACAGGAAGGCTGTTAGCTCCAAGAGAAGGGGCCATGTCTATCACCTTCACCATCCTCAAGGCCTAGCATACTTACTAGGTGTTCAGGAAATGTGCTTTAAAAAAATAGAGGGGTTGGAGAATAAGTAGGGGCGAATCCAGGTCTTATGGGACCTGAAGATTATATACAGTGTTGGGGGCCTCTTTAAGAAAAATAATACAAAATTACTTATGAAAGTGAGAATGTATTTAAAACAATATTAAAAATCGTGACAAATTACTGGGTCTTAGTGACTTGCGTTCCTTTCTTCTGAGGTCTCTTAAGCAGTTTACCAGAAATGCTTATGGAGAAATGCTACCTAACTGTAACCTGGCTTCTCCTCCCCACCTGGAACACTCACACTCCTGGAAGCCCTCAGCACTCCCAGGCACCCGAAGGCTCTGCTTCATGAGCTCTATGATCCATCTGCCTCTGTGTGCAGGCCCCAAGCCAATTAATGAGCCCCTGGCTGCTAAGAGTTCACATCTCAAGGTGGCGTTTTTGTTCATTTCATGGATAGCTTCCTTATTTAAATTGTCCTCAATTTGCTGATGAGGAAACGTGGAAATCATCTGCCATAGTGTTATTGGCAAATCTGGGAAACTGGAAATTCTCTGAATTTATTTTCACCAATGTCAAGAGTCTATTTACTGTTAACAAGCTATTCCTAACACCCACCCTCCCTCCACCCCTGCCTTTTGGTTTGTTTGGGTTTTTTAAAGTCTCATCTAATCTCTTTCACTGTACAGGTGGGGAGGTTGCTTCCTGAAATAGATCTAACATGTTTCCCATTTACAGAGGAGAGTTTGCATTTTCAACATTTCCATCAGATGTTCGTAATAAGGTTGAACCAAGGCAATGGCCCCTAAGGAAGTTACGCTTCCGACTTCGCTCAGTCTATCTGCTGAGAGCTTCCCAGCTGGAGAGAGGCTCCCAGGGGGAATGTCAGGCAAAGGTCAGGCTCTGAACAGACAACAACCAAACAGGCCACAGGGATCAGATGAGAACTGGCAATACCCTTATCAAGTCTTCACTCTCCGGCTTGGCAGCCAAGAAAGTCTCCTAGTTATGTCAGCTGGTGGTAGTGAGCATGAGTCAAATTTAAAATTATTACAGCTATTTATAATAATAATATATTGCAATTGTATAACCTTTATAGTTTAAAAAATGACTTTACACAGAGCTAGTGTGCCAGGTAGTGTAACATAGTAATACGATCTTCAGTAAATAATTGTGTAGTCTCACCACTTACCATGTGCCAGGCCACACTTGATGAGATACTCTTATTTTCATTTTACAAAGGCTGAAAATGGGTTCCGATGTTCTTAGAGGTTAAGAAACCTCTTTAAGTATCCCCAGCAAGTAACCGATGATATAGTTGTGTTCTGTAAGTCAACTGCCTCTCATATTGAGGTTTTCTAGTTTGTCACTTCAAAATGAATCAAAACAATGGGATGAAAGAGATTGGTAATAGAGTATCTAGTGCTTTTTTCTCTTGTGTATAGTAGGTTCAATGATTGTTTGTTGATCTATTTTGGGCATGTAAAAATGAGCCCAATATAAGCAAATGGATAAACTGATACTGTTGAAACTCTTAAGAACAAAAAATATCAGAAACAGTAAAACAATCAGAAAGAAAATCAAACGTGAAGAAGGGATAGCTGAATTTCATCAATCAGGTCTTCCTTCTTATAGCAGATTTTGAGTATGGAGTTCTGCTTGGGAAACACAGAACAGATTTGATATACATCATCTCATGTTCCAATAAAGAAAATTTTGGCATGGACTAGAGGATCTGAGGCTTTTATTCATTTTAGCAACCAGGTTAGCTGCCATCCCAAGTGTTATTATGGTTTTGGACACATTTGCTTACTGTGGTGTTTGGAAAAATGATGTGAAGGGCGAGCACGTAAGACATGAGTCTCTCTTTTGGGTTGGCCCCTTCCTCAGGTTCATGAGAACCATCACTTTAGAAAACTCAAAGTTTTGCAAGGAAATGAAACACCAAACCCATTGCCATTGAGTGGATTTCGACTCATAGCCACCCTATAGAACAGGGTAGAACTGCCCCATACGGTTTCAGAGGAGTGCCTGGTGGACTCTAACTGCCAACTTTTTGGTTAGCAGCAGCAGCGCTTAACCACTACACTACCAGTGTTTCCAAAACCAAACCCATTGCCGTAGGACAGAGTAGAACTTCCCCCTAGGGTTTTCAAGGAGAGGCTGATGATTCCAAACTGCCAACCCTTTGGCTAGCAGCTGAGCTTTCAACCACTACGCCACCAGGAAATAGTACCTTAAGGGGCAAATGAGCAGAGATCCTGCTGTAGAAGACGGTTTAGAAAGTAAATTCAGTATCGAAGTACAGGTATGTGGGGCCTCAATGTGCTCAATAATGGTACAGGTAGTACTTAAAAGCTGGTATCTGGTTACTGAACTTTTTCATTTGCTATTTTGTCATGAAAATCAAAGGCACTGTCTTTTCACACAGACTCACAGTTTCTCCCCGCCTTTTACTTCCATAGTTCCCTTGTGTTCTTGAGATCCATGGTTTTTAGAAGGTTTGCCTTCTCTGATTTTCATGCTGGCGCTTGGTTCAGCATGCTATCCTCCATATCCCCATTTCCCCCTGTTCTCCTTTCTACTGCACCACCAAGGAATCAAAGTTAGTTGCCAAGCATGTTACAAAAGACCCATCTCACTGGTAACATTATCCTTTGCCAATTCATACCCTTAACAGGACAGGAAACCTTTATTTTTAATCTTTCCAATCTATATGTTTTTGTGCGATCGTTTTTTAAAATAATCCAAACAGGTGGGGAAGTCAAGTCATACTACAACTAGCCTGAAATGGCAGAGAATGCAGAGCAGGCTGCATTTGCTGGGTTGAGGACCAGGAAGACTGGTGAAGGCAGCAAACATTGTGCTGCCCTTGAAAGCTGTCTCACCACCTGCTTCTAATGGTCTTATCAGCAGAGCAAAACTCATAAATCATGTGTTGCTAGCATAAGAACCGAGGGCCTTCCAGAGCTTTCTCCGAGCCAGATGATTCCATTGTTTAGCTCGGCCACTGCGGCAAGGTCATAAACATGGCACCACATGTTCCTCTTCATTTTTAAGTGATTTGTGGAGACTTGATTTGCATAGCATAAAATTCACCCATCTTAAGTGTAAAACTGAATGCTTTTGAAATAAATTTACAATTGTGCAACCATCACCACATCCAATTCTAGAACATTTCTATTATCCCAAAAAGATCCTTTGTGGCCATTTGCAGTCATTCCCTGTTCCCACCCCAGGCAACCACAAATCTGTCTACTGTCTCTATATAGTTGCCGTTGGGGGACATTTTATATAAATGGAATCATACAATATGTTGTCTTTTGTGTCTGGCTTCTTTCACTCAACACAATGTTTTTGAGATTCATCCATGTTGTAGCATGTTGCCAAATACTATTCCATTGTATGGATAGGCCACATTTTGTTAATCTGTTCACCACTTGATGGACATTTGGGTGGTTTCCACTTTTTGGCTATTATGAATAAAGCCCTCCTATTCTTGATGAGGAGCCCTGGTGGCATAGTGGTCAAGTGCTACAGCTGCTAACCAAAAGGTCGGGAGTTCAAATCCACCAGCTGCTCCTTGGAAACCCTATGGGGCACTTCTACTCTGTCCTTTAGACTTGCTATGAGTCAGAATCGACTCAATGGCAACAGACTTTTTTGTTGTTTATTCTTCATGAACTCAAAATGAGTGGGCAGAAAGAGCTTGGAATTTGGAGTCAAGAGTCTGAGTTTGAGTCCCAGCTCTGCCATTTACTACCCTAGTTAATTAACTGTAAGATTGGTCTCCTTGCCTATAGAGTAAAGGTAATTAACCTCCTCTCTGTAGTTCTAAGAACCAGGTGAAAAGCTGTGTGTGGAATGCTTTGTGAACTGTAAAGCACAGGACAAATGAAAGACATTGCTACTGAAGTAGTCTTTCCAGAACATATTAAAATGTACTAGATGTTTCTCAAGATTCTTTTCACATTCATAGAACAAATGAATAATCCTCTGATGTGCAGGAAATATTTACCCTTTTTCTTCTGTGGACTTGGGGTTCTTACCATCTTTCTCTTACCAAAGCGTGTTATCTAGGAAAGGTTTTGATATCACTCTACCTCTCTTAAATCTATTTGCATTTTTAAACCTTATTTTTGACAGTCAAATAAAAGGCTTTATTCCCTGTGGAGAAAAGTGTCTTCAGATACCCTAGAATCACTGTAGGAAATTGGACTCAGCATAATTCAAATTCAGATTTAATCAAGGAACCCTTCAATCTACAGACTCAGTTTGACCTCATGGCTACCTCAGGTGATTGTGAAGCACATGTCCCCAGTGAGGGGACTGGGGGTCAAGTTGGGCCCAGGGGAAGGGGCTTTCAATGAGTCAAAGCCTAAGCAAATCTTAGCATCCTTTAGTCAAAGGCAATAAATTTGTGCCTTCATTGAAACAATATTAAAACAATCGTGGTAACTAAGTCTTGAGGGGTATTCAGACATTCAGGATCAAGGACTGTTGACCACTACATGCCATGCACAATTTGACTTCCACAAAGCGTAACAAATAGCTTCTCTGAGAAGCCAGTGGGGACTTTGCTTCCACAAAAAGAAACAGATAGTGGTTGGTATCTCACACCTCTCGATCCAAAGGTAAGTATCACATTTAACACTCTTCACAGCTTCTACCTTATCCAACACTGTGGGCTGCTTCCAAGAAGTTTTATCTTAAATCTCATTGGGAGAGCCTAGGATGGAAGACTTCCAGGGCGAGAGAAATGGCCGTTCCCAGTTTACTGGAATCTGAAGCACAGAATGTGAGTACCCAGTAAGTGCCCCTGGTGGGGTCACTGGCCAATCCAACATTAGGACTCAGGCACCCCAGTGCGCAGATTCAAATTACGATACTGTCTCCTTCCGAAAACAGCAAATCCCCAGACATCTCCAGCGCTCCCCCAGATTGCATAACACAGGCCACTGAGGGCAAGTAAATCTACTCCTTCTACATACCTTCTCCCTTGAGAAGCTCTTTCTTCCTTTGTCAGCAATTGATGATCAGCCCTCTACTAAGCAAAAGCTTGGGATAATTCTCTGCTAAGTTTCATTCTGTGAATTTTCTCAAACTACTTATAAGTGAGAGTGAGATCCCATATATATCCCTAACAACAATTTTAAATGTTTCAGATCTAAACATGGCAATCTGCAGATCTGTACCACAAGGCCCAATTTCTTGACTTTTGCAACTCTGGCAGTGCCCCTGCTACTATATAACAGTAATAATAATGAGAGCTTGGGATTCATGTGCGCTTGCTCTCTGTTAGACAGTGCATTATACACTTACATCTTGTTCAAGATCAAACAGCTAATAATTGGCAGAGCCAGATTCAAACTCAAGTCTGTTTGATTACAAAGCATATGTCTTTACGTACTACATTACACATGGCACTGTAATAACATGTCATCCTACAAGTATGTATGTATGTGTATATGTTGTATGTGTATATGTCATACACATATACTTGTAAGAAGCTGCGGTGGCACAGTGGTTGATACTTGGCTGCTAACTGAAAGGGCGATGGTTTGAACCTGCCAGCTAGCTGCTCTTCGGAAGAAAGATGTGGCAATCTGCTTCCATAAAGACTGCAGCCTTGGAAATCCTACTCAGTCCTATAGGGTCGCAATGAGTCGGAATCAACTCGACGGCATGTCACAACACATGTACTTGTAGTATGTAAGTATGTATACGTGTATGCAATGTTTCATTTTGTTTGATAAACAGCTTGAAGCAACTTTGAATTTTTATGTCCCAAATAATTTCTGAATCAGAAGGTGACTACATACCTAAGAGTAACTTGACTTGAAACCAAAACTTGGATAGGAATTTCTGGTAAAAGGTTAATGACAAGATAAAGGCTTAAGTATGTTCTCCGTGTCCTCTAAGGCTCCATCTTGTTTGGAGTTTCCACACTGTCTGATCCACATGTCCTGATCTTTCAAAAGCCTGCCTCAAATATTTGCGGCACAGCATTTACACAATCATTTTCACACCTTCTGCACTGTCATCCTATTTCCTGAAATTATGCCCTGTGACTGATTAAAACGGTTAAACCATATTCTTCCACAGCCCCTTGGTTTCAATGCGCTTACGGAAATTAGTTTTAGCCAGAAATAGAGATACTGTTTAATGATCGCCTATTGAAAAGCATAACAAAACTAAACAAAACACAATCAAATGAGAGTTCCGGTCTGCTTCTTTCCACGCAGACTCTCAGTATGATACAACACAAAATCCACAGTGACCGGAACAGCTGCGGACATCTTGGCACCATGGGAAGGTCACATCCAAACTGGATCACGTCAATTCCACAGTGGTTAAACGATCACCGGTGTAGAACGTTTGGCTTCTGCTAAGGCTCATTACAGGAGCCCTGGTGGCTCAAGGGTTAAGTGTTCTGCTGCTAACCGAAAGGTTGGCAGTTCTAACCCACAGGAGAAAGACCTGGTGATCTGCTCCCATAAAGATTACAGCCTAGAAAACCCTATGGGGCAGTTCTACTCTGTCACATGGGGTTGCTATGAGTCGAAAATTGACTCGATTGCACACAACAACAAAGGCTCACAGGAGAAGCAGCTGTTGCCCTCTCCTGGATAAAGTGTCATATTCTAGAGGAAATGGAGTCCTAACTATATAAAAATTGCTTCCCCTTACCATCCATCCCACTTAAAACAAAACAAAACAACAAAAATACCTACGGTTATAAAAGTCCAAATACGCCGAGAGATCAAATCTGTTTTGGATACTTCAGTGGCATCAGCTTTGTAGGGTGCGTTTTTCTCCTGATTCACAAATACCAAAGGAGCCACTTTCAAAACCTATAGCATGTGCAGCCAATTCACATTTTTACATCCAAGTATGTCTTGAATGCATTTACACAAAAATACAGTAGAGAAAATGTCAAAACTTTAATGTACTAGAGTTTTTTAATAACTGAAGCATCTTGAATGTTTTTGCACAAAAATACCTTGAGGAAAATGTCAAAACTTTAGTGTATTGTTGTTTTTGCTAGGTCTGGC
>NW_004444103.1:1095043-1096582 GCF_000243295.1 Trichechus manatus latirostris
AGTTTGAACTTTATCCTAAGAGCAATGGGAATGATTTTAAGGAGGGTAGTGATGTTTACATTTGTAAAAGATGGTTCTGGGAGGCTGTGTGTAGAACGTGGGTGAGAAAGCAGGCAGGGAGGCCAGCTACGCAGCACTCTGGTTTCCCAGGAAAGTAGAGGTGATAGCATTAGGACCCAGTCAGTGGGACTGAATGGAAGAAGAAAACTTCAAGAGATAAACTTAATAGGATCTGGTGATTTGTTATACCGTGTAAGGAAAATGAGGGGAGAAGGGGTCAAGGCTGATGTCTAGGCGTTTGCTCTGGGAAACTGGATTGATGATTGTGTTACCCATCGAGCTAAAGAATACAAGGGAAGTGCCTGTTTGTGGAGGAAGATGATGAGTTCATGTTGGAGATATTGAATTTGAGGTGTGTTTGTGTTCAAACGTCCATTAGACCAATTGTCTACATAGGCCTGAAGCACGTAAGAAAAAGGCTTGAGCTTCAGATACAAATTTTGCAGCATATAGAATAGTAATTAAAATCATAGAAGTGGCTAAAATTTCCCAGTGAACACAGTATAAAAAGAGAAAAGGATTTAAGACAAGTTATTAGGAAGCCCTGCATTAAAGGATTGACAGGAGATGAGCAACGCAGAAGGAAGCCAGATATGGAGCGTCCCGGGAGGTGGGAGGAAAGCCAGGAGAGCAAGGTGTCATGAAAACCCAGGGAAGAGACCTTTCCAAGGAGGGAGCAGGCAACAAACGCTGCAGGAACCAATGAGATAAGGACTGGAGACTGTTCCTTGAATTTCACAAGGAGGTTGTTGGGGACCCTGAGCAAAGCAGGGAGGGGAGCAAAAGTCAGATGACAGTGTGTGAACCTGCAGGGAGGAAGGCGCTCTTTCGCTTAGTATGGCTACAAGAGAGGAGAGAAATGGGCCAGCTTTCTGGAGGAGATGTGGGTTTGCAAAAGTGGTTATTTATTTGTTTCCTTGTCTTTTAAATATAGGAGAGACTTGATCATGGATCATGTTTCTAGGTAGGAGCCACTTGATAGGGAGGGTTTGAAGACTTGTAGTGAGTGAAGATAGATAATCAATAGAAATTCAAATACAAAATATTCACTATCTTAAAAAGGCCTCTTAAGATGTAAAATGTGGTGTTCTCTTAGAACACATGATCCACCGATAAAATTGTCAATGGATTTACATACACTTAAGGATGTAAGATAATTCCAAAGAAATTCTTCAGGGAATAAGTAAAAAAAAAGAAATTACATTTTAAAATATTATTTTTAAGTTATGGCAATTTCAGCCCTTGTCCATACAGATCGTACTCTTTAAATAATATATATCTTTGTATAGTTGGTGGTAGAGAAAGCTTCTCCATGGAGGCTGGCTGGCAAAGTCGCTGGAGACCCATAAGTCTTCGAATTTTTAGCCGACACAAATGCTTTAACGAACAAGGATTCTCTAAAAGGAATGGGAAAAACAAAGAGTAGAAACAATATTAGTGGATTGACCTGTTAGACACAGACTGCTTCAGAATAATAAT
>NW_004444103.1:1098878-1099835 GCF_000243295.1 Trichechus manatus latirostris
TCTCACTTCAGAGCTCCCTATTCTGTTGTTTTCTTGCAATGATCCAAAATATTGGGGCTTGCTCCCTGAGGTGTCCTGGTTCTGCTTCCCACCCTCACTTTTATCTGGACCCTCTCTGGTCCCTGTCCTGCTTGATTTTGATTCTACTCCGAGTGTGGGCCTCAGTCAAGAAAGAGAGACTTGTTAGATCAGTTTCAAGAGTTCATAGGTGGTGCAAACAGCTATGCACTAGGCTGCTAACTGAAAGGTTGATGGTTCAAACCCACCCATAGGCTCCTTGGGAGAAAGAGCTGACATCTGCTTCCATAAAGGTTACAACCAAGAAAACTATGGGGCAGTTCTACTCTGTCACCTGGGGTCACTATGAGTCAGAATCGACTCGACAGCACCTAATAACAACAGGCTGCTTTGTAATTTTACTTAGCCTTAGTTTTTTTATTTGTAGAACTGGGCGTGATAATATCTAACTCTGCAAGTTGTGAGGATTTCATGACATGCTTTACGTATATATTTCAGGTATTTACATATAAACCCAAATCAAATCAGTTGCCATCTAGTCAGTTCCGACTCCTGGTGATCCCATGTGTTTCAAAGTAAAACTGTGCTCTATAGCATTTTCATTGGCTGTGCTCTTTCCAAAGTAGATTGCCAGGCCTTTCTTCTGAGGCACCTCTGGGTAGATATGAACCACCAACCTTTCAGTTAGTAGGTGACTACTTAACCATTTGTGCCACCCAGAGACTCCATTTACATACACTTACCATGTAATAAAAGGAGCCGTAGTGGTGCAAATGTTTAAGCGCTCCAGGGCTAACCCAAAGGTCGACAGTTTGAACCCACCCAGTGGCTCTTCCGGAGAAAGATCTGGCGATCTGCTTCTGTAAAGATTATAGCCAAGAAAACCCTATGGGGCGGTTCTACTGTGACACATGCGGTCGCTATGAGTTGGAATTGACT
>NW_004444103.1:1101074-1122743 GCF_000243295.1 Trichechus manatus latirostris
ATCAAAAAGGACAATTTTAATTCCTTCCATTCATTATTTACTCAATAGTATTTACTGAGTATTTACTATTTACGAGGCACCATGCTAGCCTGGAGAATACAAAAAGAAAGAAAACAGGTCCCTGCCCACATGGAGATTGCAGTCTATTTGTTGTATGATATTATAGGAGTTAACTTTAAGAACATGAGTTCAAGTCAGAATATTAATATAGCTATATTAGCTATATTAATTAGCTATATATATAAAATAGCTAATTAAAAAGTTGGAAAATATCAAGAAAAACAAAATTTGTGTCTTACGTCAGAGGAAGTATTAAGAATGATTTTTAAAAAACCAGATAATTCTGAAAATAGAGCAAATTAGCACTGAAAAAGCGTTGAAGAAGGCAATAAGAAACTTCCCCCATATATATATCTTAATACAAATTTTGCAGGCAAAGCTCTTACCTAGTATTTGACGGATTTCTGGCCATTCTCTCTGTACTTCTAGTGCAGACTTCAGCTTGGCACACAGAGGAATATGATCCATGTAATCTATTAAAACGCGGACAACGCTGCCTACCAAGTGTTTCATCCAAGGAACTGTAATAAACTCACAGAACTGACAGAATTGGTGAAATTTAATTTAGGAATACCATATATGTGTATCATATACATAAATACTCAGTTTTGTCATAGAAAATTATTATCTTGGTTTTTCATCAGGAAATAAAATATCCCTTCCCATAATGAAACAAAAACAAAAAATAAATTGCTTGTTTGTTTTTGTGAAACTATCAGCCCTGACGATATATGCATGGCTCTGATGTGATTACAGAGAGCATAACACGGAAGGATCACGCTTCTTTCCATTTAACCCCAGTTTTCCACCAAATAAGCAGAAGCCATTAATTGCATCCATTTTCACATCCTTCCACATCTAGCTTGTCAAAATCCCATTTCAAGAAAACCAAACAGCATCTTTTTTTGCTGAGCTTTTGTTCATATTCCCATGTCATTGCAAACAAAAATTCATGAAAGAGGAAAATGTAAAAGTTAGAGCTGATTTTTCCTTTTCTTGTAAACAAACAAACAAACAAAAAAAACCCAACCAAACCCGTTGCAGTCCAGTCAATTCCACCTCACAGCAACCCTTTAGGACAGGGTAGAACTGCCCCATAGGGTTTCCAAGGAGCTGCTGGTAGATTGAAACTGCTGACCTTTTGGTTAGCAGCTGTAGCTTGCTGTAGCTCTTAACCACTGCGCCACCAGGGCTCCCTAAATGAGTGACAGTTTATCGGAGTTAGGATGATGGCCCAATATGAAGAAGAAAAGAATGCAGCTCACCGGATTATCTTTTATTACAGAAGACGTCCATCCAGGCAGTACCTCTTCCTCTATGTCTGACCACACAAAAGAGTTTCCAAAGATGTCCCCATGCATGCAGTCAAAGCACATCTCCACTCGGTAGCCATTATTCAGCAATAGCCTGAGCATTGCCTCGTCGTTTAGGGCATACTGAATGGCACTGGGGAAACGAGTGTCATTCACGTGCATAAAATAACAATTGACATCAGCTCCGTGGGAGAGCAGCAGCCGGACAATTTCATGATTGTTGGCCCTCACTGCCACAAGAAGGGACCTGAGGGGATCTAGGTTGGGATCTGCACCTGCAGCTAGAAGGGCTTCTGTGCATAGGATATCGTCATTAGAAACGGCAAAATACAGCGCAGTCTTCCTGCCGTCGTCATAGCTCTCAGAAATGTGGTCGGCAAGCAGAGTGTTGACATCGAAACCATTTTCAATGAGCAGTTCTAGGCACTGTACATTTTGTCCATCTACTGCTGAGTGAATCGGCGATAGCCCACTTTTCTGGATTGCATTTTTGGATGTTACTGGGATAAGATATTTCAGAGCACTAAAAATAAAAGGTTATATATCCACATCGTGTGAAAAAAAATCAAGAAATTAAAGAAACCATCTTTTTCACTATGCAAGTGAATACAGCTTTAGTTTTCTTTATATTTTCTAGATAATCTTCTACTAAAGCATTTAACCTTTGTCCATCAAGCTACTACCATTTAGTTTAGTTTTGATTTCACTTCCCATTCTAAACTTTCCTGGGGGACATGCTGGATCTTACATGTTTGGTCCTGATATTGTAGATCCTTAGAAACCCTTGCCATCTTTCAATTCTTCCCTAAACAATATAATATTTATAAGCAATCAATGCTAGTTAATAAATATATGTAAATAAAAGTAAGTCTATCTGATGCCATAGAAGAATGCTTCATAATCTTGGCCAATAGAAGCATGGAGTCATAGGAAGTTAGACCTGGAAGTGGCATTGGACATCTTTAGCTCAACTCTTTTGTTTAATGGAAGAGGAATATGATGTCCAGAGAGGTGACATGACTTTCCCAGATCACATAGTTAGATGTGGAGCAATGAAGGGCCTTTTGAATTCTAACTCACTACTCCTCTTTCACTGCTTCCTAAGCAATCTATCCATTAATATCGGGCATGTACATCCTGTCTGATTCCATATAACTTGAAGTTTAATTATTAGCCAAAAGGAGTCTTCATTATTCCATCAACCCTATATTAGACCACTGGACATAACTATGGTTTATGCTTCTAAGTACATATGATAAATAGTTGTGAAATTCATACTTGACTGACCAACTAGCCGTGTATGAGAGCCACAGGCAAGGATAACTTGATCTCTTGGGCCTAATTCAGAGCTACCACATGTAAATTTATGAACACTGGGAGTAAATCCAGGTAAACTTTAACAACATGTCGTATAGCATCAATTATTGGCCATGTACCCAATGTGTCTATTAAAAGTGATAATGTCTATTTCAAAAGTTTTTGAACTTGTGAAATATATTTAGTTGTCTAAAGTCATCATGGTGGGTAATTTAATACCGTGATGCTAGCCTTCTGTTGATGTGTTGATTGTGGCACACTTTTGTGATTTGAAATTTTATCCAACCATTTTTATAGAATAAAGAAATCTAAACTTATAACAAAACTTATCTACTCAAAGATATATTTGACACTTTACTATAATAGCCTAAAGCTTTCAGTAAATAATTGGAGTAATACTGATAGTATTGTCACAAATTTTAATCCTTAGCCATAGGGTGAATTTTTTAATAACCCCTTAGTCTTCGGTTAAACGTATTTTTAACAAACAGGCATTCTTGGTGATGGTGGTCGGTGTGTGTGTGTGTGTGTGCGCAGAATTCTCACTTATAACTTAGTTCCTTCTAAAAGTGATGCTCTTTTCATGATAAAAGTAGTATATGATCATCATGGAAATTTTATAAAGTATAAGAAGACAAAAAGGTGAAAAATCAGATGAGTTCTAAATATCTAAATACAGCCATTGTGAATATTTTGTCTACGTTTTAGACTTTGGAGGGTATTATAGAGAGATTTGTGACTATACTGTATACACGATCTTGCATTTTTAACTTAAAATCATTACCCGTCGATTTACTACTCACAGAAAATGTCCCTGGTAGGCAGCTCGGTGTATAGGGAGATGCCCTGCCCTGTTAGGTATGTTTCCGCTTCCCCCGTATTCCAGCAGGAGGGAAATGCAGTCCGGATTGCCCCCTCCTGCTGCCTCAAACAACACTGATGCTCCATCATCCGCCAAAGCAAACACATCACCACCTAGCAGGATAACACATGTGGCATAATGATACCTGGACAAACTGTCAAGATAAAACCAGTTGCCATTGAGCTGATTCTGACTTATGGTAACCATATGTGTAAGAGTAGAACTATGCTCCCTGCTGTTTTCAGTGGCTGATTTTTCAGAAGTAGATCACCAGGCTTTTCTTCCAAGGTGCCTCTGGGGAATAATGAGGGATAAACCCAGAGAAACAATTCAGGATAATGGTGTGGGGACCTGTACATGATTCAGTGGGCAGTGGGAAGCCACTGAGGAGTTTTTGAATAGTTTACATTATTGTAGCTGTCCCTTAGTAAGACGAACTGAGTTGCAGGGTGTCGTGTGGACTCTGATGGAAAGACCCAAAATTGGGAGAAAGGTTAAGAAACAATGGTACTAGTCCAGGGAAGATATGAGGGAGCCTGGCCAGGATGGCAGAGGGATTGCAATGGTGGGGACAGGAGAGAGAGAAGCTATAGGACTTGGCAGCTGACCGGATATAGGAAAGAAGGTGATGGAGGAATTAGAGAAAACCCAAGGTTTTAATCTTGGTTGAGAGAAATTATTATATAGGAAGTGGGAACAGAGGAGGAATTTCGTTTAGGAGAAGATGAGTATGAGATCCTGGTGAACGATCTTTGTTGAAAAGTGGCTGTTTCTAGAGAGCGTGATCAGGGCTAGGCATTGGATTTGGGGGTCAAATGTACACTGCTTAATTAGGGTGTGGAACAGGGGTCTATAGAGAGGGCTGGCTAGTCAGGCCTAATGCCCACGTACATTAGGGGAGGAAGAAGAGTCAGTAAGGATGGAGAAAAGGAGAGTCAGAGCGGCAGGAGGAAAGTCAGAAAGGTACAATTCCTTTTCACACACCTTTGTGAATTAGGTGCTCTAACACATCACAGTGGCCATACTCGGCAGCAACTCCTAAGGGCGTGACTCCAAAACCGTCCCTCAGGTGGACATTTCCTCCATGCCTTAGCAGCAGAGCTATAATGTCTTTGCGACCCTGTTTGGCTGCTTCATGCATTACCGACCATCGCTTGACACAGGGCTGGTCAAGGCTGGTGTTGTGTTTAATCAGAGCAGATACCATGTCGTAGGAGCCCTTTTCTATAGCTGGAAAATGAGTTTAAAAAAGAACAGTCAACAGCAGGCCTAATAGCATGAATACCTTAGATAGTATTCATCTAATTACCAAGTCTAATATCAAGGCAGATAATAGCTATTCTTTGTACTTCCATAAAGCCTATCCTTTTATTTCTCATACCTAAATTTCTATTTGTGGAGTGTAAGTATGCAAGCTGATACTGCCTTTTCTTGAAGACCCTGTGGAGGGGTAAGAGTTTCATGAAAAACTGCACATCACTAGCATAGGATATTGTGCATACTCTTTTTAAGCTTCAATTTCTTCATCAACAAAATGGAAACAGTACCCATTGTAAGATTATATGAATTAACTAATGTATGTAAAATGCTTAGTATGGTACCCAGCACATAATAGGAACTCAATAAGTGGTAACAAATTTCATTAATAATAGCATTTCATCACTCCTAGTGTCCTGGAGCCACATATGTAAATAATGTTTATCAAGTTTTTCTCCCCCCAGAAACAGGGTTTTGTTGTGTTTTCCCACCAAAGATGACCCACCCACTGCTGTCCAGTCGATTCCACTCATAGTGACCCCATAGGGTTTCCAAGGCTGTAAATCTGTATGGAAGCAGACTGCCACATCTTTCTCCCTTGGAGCCACTGGTGGTTTCAAACCACTGACCTTTTGGTTAGTAGTCCATCCCTTTAACCAGTGCGCCACCAGGGCCCCTTAGCACAGATGACACTAAGTATTAAATAAACTTCTCTTTCCCATACAATTAATGGGGGATTACCAATAGGACTGTTTAGAACCTAGGTAGGTCAGTTTTTCTAAATGGGTGAAGTATGTGAGAGTTAATGTACTACGATTTAAGGGGTCCACCAAATCAGATGTCTCTCTCCTCATCTACTTGTATGTAATAGCTGCAATGACACTGTGGAAAAGTTTTATTTCCTTCAGATTATTAAGAAACTGTCCCTGTTTAAATGTAAATACTTCTGAAAAATGTAACACATTTTTCTTATCAATAAGAAAACTCTTAATAAGAAACAGCAGGGTGAGTGCTATTCCCTGTAAACGGAGTTAATACAGTTTCTTTCTCTCTTTCTTTCATTCAGTTAATATGTGCTTGCTATACGGTTCAAACTCACCCAGGGGCTCGATGGGAGAAAGACCTGTTGCTCTGCTTCTGTAAAGATTACAACCTAGAAAACTCTATGGGGCAGTTCTACTCTGTTACATGGGGTGGCTATGAGCCAAAAATCGACTTTACAGCCCCTAACACCAACAACATATGAAAGGCACTGTATTCGGCACTATGGACAACAGGGAAAAGACAGACTTGGCTCCCCACTTGCGGGATTCTAAGGTAAAGCTTGCACTGTCTTCTCGCTGAAGAGAGACTCACATCCGGGCCTTTGCTGAGAAAGGTGGGTGGGCGTGTGAGGCCACATAGAATATCCTGGGCACCAGGAGGCCGAATGTGGAAAGGCTAAGGCCAAGGCGAGGGGAAAGCTCCAAGAGTCATACTAGCAGGATGAAGACAAACCTTGCTTACTTCATTCGGAAGAAAGCAAGCCGTCACTGCAGTGGGATTTCAGTTTTTCTCTTGCGCACGGTTTAAAGCAGAGTCTAGCGACAAATGCTGTTCCTCTGAATCACCCAGCTGCCTCCGGCAGCTCTAATTACAGGGAATTACCTCATCCTAGCTGGTGTCGGGGCAGCGCAAACATTAAGCAAGCTAAACAAACTGAGAGGAATGTGCCCTCATCTACTTGTTCCAATTGCATTTTTTCTGACTAGAAAAATGCATTAAAGAGGGGTATTAAAGAGAGGGAGAGAGGTATTAAAATCATAACCTCTGCCCTCATATTTCTTTTGTTTGACTCAGAGAATATGTTGATGGAGATGTTAGTCTTTCATAATGAACATAACAACATATATAGGCTGTCTTCAACTTAAATTCTTTTTTTAAACCAAAACTTCACTTGTAATTTAATCTTTGGGACTAAGAATATATTTCTCATAGAAATAATAAAGTGTATGGTGAAGAAGCCCTCCCAAGCTAACCCACAAAGACATTCTTAACAAAGAAATGGCTGAAATAGTGAAAATTAGTAGGGTATAGCATTGGTGTAACATAACTAAGTAAAATTAAAAAAAAAACCCACTTTCTTAAGTAAAAAATATATAAATCTTTAATACTAATGCTTAAAAAAGTCTGGCTTAAGCTTAAGAATTTAAGGAATTAGAAAAATTTGCACAGATTCTAGGTACTTTTGAGCACTTTAGAGTTGGATGACACATTCCTTCTTATTTTAAATTACTGTCACTTTCTTTTTTTGTTAAATGCACTTTGTTTATGTAATTTACTTATTGTCAGTTATGAGTTGGATTATTTCCTGACTCATAAAACATACAAATAGAGAAGAAAGATTTTTCCATGGTTTCTTGACAAAGACCGGAAAATTGAAAGAGGAGACGGGGATGAAGAAGATGGGTATTGATTCGTGAAAAAGAAAATGTCTGAAGTAAAATGAACTGAAACGTAAATGGTGTAAAGTCATAGGTAATGGAGGGCAATGGAACCGAGATGTTGTGCCAAATCATCCCTTGGGCTTCTTCCTCCCGTGGTCCGCTGTCCAGGATAATCTTGGGGCTATCCAACTAGAGAAAGAAGACACCAACTCCAGGGGGTAGATAGAGAGGGAGTTTGAGGGCAAAAACCCTTAATAAGTGTCAGATCATCACAAATCAGGTTAACTACCGCTCAGACAGTAGCTGTGTAACATAACTGTAATATATCACAGTACCATAAATAAAGGCCAGGCCCAGATGGCTTATGGGAAAGAGGAGTCCTAGAGGGACCAAAAGTGACTTTTTCGGCCATCTAAGGCACCGGCCTCATAAAACTCCTATTTTGGGTTCCTCCTGGTTAGCTGTACTCTCTATAATGTGGTGATGAAGGATGTAGTTATTTTTCACACTTGAACTTTTTGTATGATAGGAAAACTAAGTCATAGGACAGGTGAGGTGGGGCTTGGAGAGGGGCTCAGGGATTGGAAAGAGATGAGGTCTTATAATTCTAGTCAATACACAGTGGTTTCTAATAAATACTTGCAAAATACTTATTATTTGTCTCAAACTATCACAGTTCTAGAAAAAAGGTCATTTACCAATCAGAAGGGGCGTCTCTCCTTTGTCATTTTTGGTGTTGGGCCACACTCCTTTTTCTAGCAAAGTTCTTACATTTTCCACCAGACCAGCTTTGACTGCCAAAGTCAAGGGTGTTTCTCCATCACAGGTCTTGAACTCCCAGAGTGTCTTATAGGATGCTGAGAAAGCATTGTGTTGAAAAGTTAAAACTTTTACTTAAAGTATATCACAAAGATCAGAATAAACCAATATTATATATATTCAACTGAATAGCCAATTGATAAAAAAGGGAAGACTAAAAGGAGATCTGATTAACGTTTACCAAATGATGTTGAGTTTAAGTAGATGAACATGGACTCTCTCATCAAACTGACAGCTAGAAAACCAACATTTGTGTTCCAAAGTTTTTGTTTTTGTTTTTAAATTGCTGATTGTCATTACCGAATATCTATCATCTACCAGCACACAGAACTAGCGAGCAACACTGAAAATTGAAATATAGGGTAGTGTTTTATAAATGGAGCATCAAAATTATTATTAATGCTTAACACTGGGTTGATTTATCACAATATTTGTTAGTATTTACATTAGGTAAAAATAATGTAATATAAGGGCAAACATTTTAAATATTCTTGCACTATATAATAATCTTTTGAAATCCATTAACTCAAGACATAGTTTAGGATGAAAAATTAAAAGCTGGCTTCCAAAAGAAGAAGGCTTTACATTCAAATCAACTAATCCATGATATGTACCAACTGTTACTGTTTTTCGGCAATAACCACATCTTCCCACCATCCCGTGTCACAGTCTTAGGTAGAAGGACGCAAAGGGTGAACCCTGAACCTGACAAAATGTGCTAATTTTGTAATCTGAATTTAAAACATGGATACTGCCAAATAATCTTTTTGTGATTTCTTTTCTTCTGCTTTTTATGTTCATTAGGAACATTCATATCTTTGCATTCTTGCTCCAGTTTGGTCAAAGAGGTTTTATGTTCCCTTACCATCCAGAACAATTTCAAGTATTTGTTGAATGGGTTGAACAACAGCTTCATGCAATGGAAACCACCCCTTTTCATCAGCTTCATCCAATGCATAGTTATATTTCACATAGTCCTGGAGCTCAAGAATGTGACCTAAATGAAACACAGGAGCAGATAACAAATCTCTGACTTGGCAAGGTGAAATTTCCAATCCATTCCACTGTAGATAATACATCCATTTACCTTGTTTTATGGCCTTCACAAGTTTTCTGTTTTGGTCACTTAGGGGTACAAATCTACCAGAGAAGGAAAAATAAGCCAGATTTATACTATTTATACTTCAAGGAACTGAGAATTTTAATTTATATTGAGTTTTTGTGCATACTTGTAATCAAGATCTACAGGAAAGGCACACACTTTATCTACTTTAAAATGTAAATGTCTAAGAGTCAGATCCAGAATATATCTATGATACACTGAACCTAGGAACATTAGCGAAGCTAACAAAAGATAAGATTATAACACTGTGTCTGAGATTAGCTCTAAGCAATGAAAACGGAATAAACATTTGGGAGTTGTAGTCAGAAGACTTGGTTTTGAGTTTTGTGATCCTGGAGCAGCCAATTAGCCTTCTTGGATGTTGGTTTCCCCATCTGTAAAATGACAGGAGCAAACAGGAAGATCTCTAAGACTTCTTCCAACTTTAAAAAACTCCATGTTCAATAAATATTTTTTGCTTTGAACTTAATAATTGCTAATTAGTCACTTACTGGGAAGCTTATGGTCCACACTGCAGATTAGAATCTTCAAACAGTTGATCCACAGGTAAAAACAGGCTGTGCATTTATTGAACAAACTCCCCATCACTGCCTCCACAGGCTGTGATTTAAACCCTCATGGCCTTCTCTGGTGTGTGTGTTTGAGTGTGTGTGTGTGTGTTTATTCAACGGAGACAAGGTATTTCACAACAATAGTATTTAACTCCAGAGTCCCTGGTGGTGCAAATGGTTAACTTGCCCAGCTTCTAACCAAAAGGTTGGAGGTTTGAGTCTGCCCAAGGCTCCTCAGAAGAAAGGCCTGGTGATCTATGTCCAAAAAAGCAGCCATTGAAAACCTTAGTGGGGGACAGCTCTGCTCCGACATTAATGGGGTCGCCATGAGTTGGAGTCAACTGGACAGCAACTGGTGTAACCGGTTTTATTTAACGCTATTAAAAGCAGAAACATCTACTAGCATTATAGGATCATTAACGCCTTCCTAGAAACTCTAAAGTTCTAGAATCTGCTGGAGATAAGAGAAAGACTGAAAAAACAAGAAATTTAAACATAATATGTCCATTTGTAAAAAGCACTGACTCTAGAGAAAAGCACTAGTAAATTTCAGAATACAGGATTCTAAACATTGTAATAGAATGTACAGGTAAACTAAAGTTTGTATTTGTCAGAAGTATAATGTGTATTGTTCAAGACAGAAACTTCTGGAGTTTTAGACTCTATAGCTCCTGCTAACATAAAACCCTGATTTTGTGTATATTTTCATTTGTTTATATCCATCATCAGGAGCCCTGGTGGCTTAGTGGTTAAGAGCTCATCTGCTAACCAGAAGGTCAGCAATTCAAATCCACCAGCCACTCCTTGGAAACCCTATGGGGTAGTTCTACTCTGTCCTATAGGGTAGCTATGAGTCAGAATTGACTCGATGGCAACGGGTATGGTTTGGTTTTTGGTGTCATTTGGATAGTAAGTAATTAAATAAGTTGTGGTTTACATGTTACTTCATCACATATAATAAAAAACCCACAACTCTTCTCCCATTCATTGAACTTAAGGAGTGGTTAAGGTAGGTTAGCATTCTTTTCCACATTTTTAAAGATGCAAAAATGAAACATGTAACATATAAAGGGTTACCTGAGTCAGTAGCAGAATCTGCTCTAGAATTTACAGACCTCCGTCTATCCATTTAGTTGTATTAACTATACTGGCAAACTACCCATTGTCTTTTTTGATTCCACATTAATTTAGAAAATAGGCAACTATACAATCACAGATTCAACTAGGAATTTCCCATTTAGGCTATTTCTGTTTTCCACAAGATGGTGATTTGTGGAAGAACAAACTGTACAGCCTAGGCAACAGTGGCCCTTATAAAAAGCCATTAGACTCCTTATCAGATAAGGGTAAGCGTTTTCCTAAGAGAGAAGTCAGGAAGTGTTGTTCATTTTAACTTACAACAAAATGAATGTCATAAAGACATTTTGTGGAGGATGGTCCATTTCAACATTACCTTTCAGGATAAAATTCAGTCTTGCTGGCTTCAATGGATTCTTGAATACTGAGCTGAATATCATAATTTGTAAGATGGTCTTCATCAGAGTCATTGTTAGTATCCATGCCTGGATATCATTTTGAAAGAGACAATTTTTATTGTCAGCAAATGACACAGATCAGCATATAGGGTTAACACGAAAGATACAAAATGAAAAAATAAAATTCATTCATCTTTCTCCATTTAATAAATATAAATGCAGTTAACATTTTAATTCATATTTTATATAACCCAAAAAAAACCCCAAAACCCCGCTGTTGTTGAGTCAATTCTGACTCATAACAACCCCATGCGGTAGAGTAGAACTACCCCACAGGGTTTTCTCTGCTGTAATCTTTATGGAAGCAGATCTCCATGCTTTTCTCCCACGGCACAAATAGGTGGGCTCCAACTGCCAACCTTTAAGTTAGTAGTGGAGTGCAAACCATTTGTGCCACCCAGGGAATATTTTATATAAGGCCCATTTTATTAACTTAGCATGTTCTAACTTTTGAAATCGTTAATTACCTGTCTTTTAGGTCTCTGCATTTTCTACTTTTTGACTTTCTTTTCAGTAATGGCTGCAGTTTGGGCTTATAAAAATTCACTTTTTTGCATGCTTCTGACTTTCACTAATTTTGCCCCATCAGTGTTCTCAGACACTGTTGTACTCAGCACATTAGAAACTTAAAACCCAAATGAAGGAGGAGTAAGACAGTGGCGATATTAGAGAAAAGCAATCCTTTCACATTCTCTCATCTGTCCTTAGGAGCTCTGGTAACACAGTGGTTAAGAGCTTGGCTGCTAACCAAAAGGTCAGCAGTTCAATTTCACCAGTTGCTCTTTGGAAACCCTATGGAGCAGTTCTACCCTGTCCTATAGGGTTCCTATGAGTTGGAATCGACTCAATGACAATGGGATTGGTTTGGTTTAGTACCTCTGACTTTATTTAGCTTCTGCTGTGTTTGCTTATTTGTCCATTTACTCCTTTCCTCATGCTAGCAATGGTTTGACTTGGCTGCCTTGAACTGCAGCTATTTCTGTACTTGTGTTTAATCTCTCTGAACAGACTCTATGCTCTTTGAGGCCAAGGCGCTGACTCATTCATCTCTACATCCTTACAACTCTAGAAGGTCCATGGCACAGAGAAGCTTCTGTTTGTTGAATTAAATTGAAGTAGAGGGAAAGGGAATGTCACAAATGTAATTTGAGACGGCAGAGAAGACACTAGGGAAACTTTAAATAGAAGGAACTGGGCACTTCAACCACCATTCTTTCTGAGAAACTACTGTCTAGTCTCACATATGAAGCATACAGCTTTCAGAACTCAAAAGATTTATAGTAAGATGAGAGAGGGTTAAGGCTGACAAAAACAGTCTTAGGCACTTGGTGTATTTCCTTACTGACTCACTCTGCTGGGTATGATACATGGCATGATTCCCTGGTGTACCAGAAATCCACCTTTATGGACTTGTGCTAGCTGCATTGCTGGCTATGGAATGATCCTTTCTGACACTTTGGCAGAAGGCCATCCTTAACCCAGGAAGGCCACAATTAGGAATGCTGGGACTGCCTTGGGGCAGACATGATAAAGACCAGCTTTATTAGGTGACTTCTTGAAGAAGAGTCAAAAGCAAAGAGGTTTCCAGGCTAACTTACACAATTCATGGACGGCTATTTCAGTTCTCCCTAGACTACCCATTTGTTTCAGCCAAATCAGAGTCACCATTAATGACTGTGCAGGATATGCACTATACAAATGTGCCCAGCTGGTGAAATCTAGTCAATGCTCACCTAATCAAGCCATGGGCTCTGGCACCGCGCTGGGTCGGCCTGAGGAAGAAGCATGTTTTTCCTAATTTGTACCAAAGGGCTCTATGCTATGGCTTTCCTGAACTGATTAAGCATTCTTTAAAGCTAGGCAGTTAAACAAAAGTTATGTAGTTTGGATCAAAAAGGAGAAGAGATAGTCCTGACACCATTTCCCCATTTCTCCTCTAGTCTCGTACTCTTTTCCCAAAGTAGAAGGGCCTCAGGATTTGATTACTCTTCATCTGAAAGGATAGGGCTACCATGGCTGTGATGTTAGTGATGGTTCTTGGACCACTGCAGAGCTACTTCCGGGTCTCCAGTTTTTGATACTGGGCTTGTCTTACAAGGGAAGTTGTAAAGTCTAATGGGTCTCAGAGCATCATTTGAGTAGTTGGGATAAGGATCATCTTAACTCTGTTCCCAGACCAGGGACCAGCCCTCCTGTAGATTCCCCATCCTTTCCCCTGCACAGTTCTATCCGCTGCTCTTGACTGGCCCATCTCCTCCGAAGACATTACACAAAAACAGAGATTATTCTCATTGCCTTATTTCTTCCAAATAACACATTAAAGGGGTGTGTATCTCCCATTACTATTGGATCAATGGCTTTATCTTAGAAAATTTAGTAAGTGTAGAAATCAAAATAGTTTTATAGCTAGGTTGACTGACCAATATGAAATTATCTTTGATTAGAGGTACTTTTCAAGCCAAAACGTGGTTATACGGTTTTACATTGTTGTGTTTCTTTTTCAAGGGGGAGAAAAACAAAACAGTATTCTGTGGACAGTTTCCAATACACAGGCTGATAGTGGCTTTATCCTTGATCATTCTCCCAGATTAGATAATCTCGTATTTTAAGGACAGTTGTATGCACACTGATAGCCTAGGTCACTGACCTGTGAACAGACTGCACAAGAATTCAGTGACATCATTATGATTTTACTGCTCATTGTTCTGTTGTGCCAGTGGCCTTACTATCACCTTGGAACAGAAAGGGTATGACAGCACATGACACTGCAGGTACAGTAAGCACTTCACTAAGCATATTTCTTCACGCCGTGATCTCCTAGTCTCCTCAAAAGGCTGATGTGCTCCCTAGGGATCCTATTCACCCAATAGATTCAAATAATATTTTATTTTATTTATTGTTTGTTTGTTGGTTCATTGTCTGTCTCTTCCTCTTAAAATGTAACCCAAGAAGAGCCGAGACTTAGTCTTTATCCCCAGAGCCTATAGAAGCACCCATCTCCTGGTTTGTGGTTTCTACTTGTGTTGAGGAGTTCCTGGGTGGTGCAAATGGTTAAGCATTCAGATGCTAACAGAAAGGCTGGTAGCTCGAGTCCCAGAGGCACCTTGGAAGATAGGCCTGGTGATTTACTTCTTGACAATCAGCCACTGAAAACCCTATTAGAGCACAGTTCTACTCTGACACGCATGGGGTCTCCATGAGTTGGAGTCAACTCAATGGCAGCTGGTTGTTGGGGTTAAATATGTTCAATGAATGAACAAATGAGTAAACAAACACTGAAACATAATCTAGCCTCTGCTTATTCTTAGAACTGGCCATATCCCTCAGGTATGGTGCCTGTTCCAACTACACAAATTTGAGTGCCCATTCTCTGCTTGGCTTCATTTTTCTCACTTACGGGCTTTTATATTTTGTTTCTCTTCATCCATGAGACCCTCCCACTGCTCCACACCCATGGCCCACACTTCCTCAAGTCTGGATCAAGAACCCCTCCTACGGAAAGCCCTGCTAGAATGCTCTCATTCCTTTGATCTTCTTTATTTGTGAATATCTCTTCTTAGGTAATATTTTTCCACCATCTGGATTTACATTCATTTTGTATTTGCTTTGCAAGTTCTTCACATATTTGTGTTTTGTGTCCTCACTAGGACTATTAGTTTTCTGAAGGAAAAGATCTCACTTTCTTTCTCCTTTATATCTTTTTCCTCTATTCCCACATCTAGCCAACTACAGCAAACGGCTGTTCTCAGTGGTCACTGGCAAAAAGTTGTTGACTCATTACTGGTGGGCAAGCACTGAGCCCTTTGGATGGCACAATCAGAGGATGAAGTTAAACCTGTGGCATCACCCGTTGCCTTTCTCACTAATATTGCAGTGGTGGTAGAGGCATTGCATGGCTTTGGGATTAGTAATGGGTACAGAGTCTTTCACCTATTTAAATCACTGGCTTAACTCTAACCCTGCTTGAAATTTGGGCTTCCAGTGCTTGAAATACCACAGGATGGGACACTTCTTAGAGAACTGAGTTGGTCTGTGGAAAATCGCTCTCTCTTTTTTTTTTTTAATGTCTTTTTATAACTGCTATTAAGGAAGATTGTTATCTAGGACTCTTCACAGTTTTGTATCCCTAAAGACAGCAAGGTAAAAATTGAGGGAAAACTTATTACACTGAATAACAAATAATCCCCACCTAACACAGCCTGTCACCAAGGTTTTACTGAAAGCTTCGGATGAAGTGAAAGTCTGTGTACAGGCTGTACGAAAGTGTCAGACAGACTTCAAGATGAAATGAGAAAGGCAAAAGGAAAGTTCTTTGTCTGTACCTCAAATTTAAAATATGTAGGACTGAATTCCAGACGAAGGCAGGCAACAGTCTATTGGAAATTATTTAAATAAAGCCCTACACAGGAGTCTGAAGGAAAAGGTCAAACAACATTTTGACATCCTTCAAGACCTATTCCTCATAGGTGTCCTACTTTTCAGTCTAGGGAAATCAGTGAACCCTTTCTAAACACTAGTTTGCCGTTTAACACTCAATCTTGTGCTGGAGAAGCCCATTAGTGAGATTATGAAAGAGTTGGAGCAATCATATTGGACAGTTAGCCTTTCATCTGAAGCACTCGTTAATCTTGCTTAGGGCCAGAAATCCATTTAATGAAGGCTCTGGATTCTTTCTCCGGAAGGACAAATGCCCACTCAAAATTCTGCATATAATTTTTGGGAATTTATGGATCTTCTGAAGCTTTTTCATGTACCCCAGGCAAGTGACTGCTAAATTTAGGATTTCTACATGCTAAATGTATTATTAAGATATCAGTAATTGTTAGTTTACTTTACAGAAGGACTGAGTAAAATTCTACATTTAGACAGTGAGAAAAGAGAAAGTTTGGTGATCATGTAAGTTCTAGAATATAGTTGATTCTAATAAAATAATGATAATAACAAGCACAAATTATTAAATGCCTGCTTGGTTTTGAGCACCACGTAAAGCATTTTGCACACTCTGCCTTGTTTTATCCTCACTTCAATTCTATGTTTTAGATCTAATAGCTTCATTTTGCGTAAGTGGAAACTTAGGCTTCAAGAGGTTAAAAGACCCACCCAATGTCACAGATAAAATAAGTAGAGTCTGGACAGAGCTGGGAGTACCTTCAGATTTAAGGTCTTTGAAAAGCTGCAGGAAAATATCCCACAGCCTCTGTCTACTTTAAAACACTGACCTTGCTCCTAACAGCCAGCTCTTGATGACAATAACTTCTAAAAATAAAAATAGCTTCCAGGCACACATAAATCTTTTTCTTTGGCTCCATGAAATAAGGTTTTACGTTGCTTGGGGGGTCTGAGGTGTCCTAAGTTTGCCTTCAGCTTGTTCTGTTTGTCTTGGAGTCTAAACATGACTGTGCACAGAAAAAGATCAACATACCAGCTGGCCCTGACTGGTCAGGAGGCTGGGACAGTGTCGCAAGGTTTGATGCAGGAGTGAACACGAATACGTGACATCTTTCTGCAAGTTGGATGTTAGCACCTTACTTACTGTAGGTGGGTGACACGTTTGTGAGGCCCACCAGAGCTTCCTTTGAAACATAGGAGCTTCTGCAGCACAAAACCAACGTCCTCCTTCTCTTCCCTCAACAAGGACTAATGTCACCTTGTCACCCATACATTGTTTCGTAAGCTTACTCCTGATTACACCCAAGTCTCTTTACCCCGCCCGCCCTCACACACTGCCTTGGGCATAACCAAATTGGAAACATCTCCATGGATGGTAAGTAGGGCTGGCCTTAAGAGTAGGCAGAGTGGGCAGTTGCTTCCATGTTGCATAGAGGGGCTTCGTGTCCATAAATATCACACTGCCCCCAGCACCTGTCACATCCGTGCGATTCCGGGATGAGAGTTTCTGTCCTCTGGAGCTTATTGTTTCATATTCCTCAGTCCCTTTTAAAACGTCAACACCACCATGCTGGCCCCCAGTGTAGAACCAGGACCACCCTGAGCAGTTACTGGGGGTGGGGGGAGCTAAGAAGATAGCAGAAGGTTCAAGGATGGGGTCTAGAAGGAGGTGATAAGAAGGGATGAGAAAGGGCAACAGGGTAGAATTTTGTTTTCTTCACAGTTTTATACAAGGCCTGACCAACCCAAGTCCTGGGGTTCTGAAGAAGGTCTGAGTTTTGGGGGGACCTAATTCCTTGAGGAATTTTTCTTTTACCTTAAAACTGCTGTGGTTTTTTGAGTGATGAGCTCATCTACTGGAGGCCCCAGAAAGAATCACCAGGATAAGTCCTATCAAAGGAATAACATTAGTTAAAGGATATTTTCATTTTTTGGTTACCATAAATTGCAGTTGTTATATACAAACCAATGCTCTTTTTTTTTCCTGCACTTTGACCAATAATATGTGTGATTTTAAGGATATATTGAAATCAATATAAATGAAGCTGCGTTATAACATTTTTTAAAATTTGGTGGCTACACACTTTATTTTTCATACTCCTGGAGCACAAAATACAAATGAGATAAATGGCTTCAGAAGTCTACTTTCAGCAACATAGTCAACTGGCTCCAAGATTTTAAAGAGAGCTAAAACTGTCAGAATTGGTTTGCAACCCACAGTCACGGGTAGCTTTTACTTGGAAGTAATAAATTACAGACATTCCCTCTTTATGGCATTTGTCTTTTCTACCAGAGAGAAATCCTGTGGGTGACAAGGAGAATAAGACCAGTTCAAACAACATTTGCCTTGACAGCACAATCTGTTTTTGCTGTAATTCAGCAAACACACACAAACACACACACACACACAATCTTAGTCCAGAAAAAGATCACTACTCTTATGCTACCTCAAAGAGATACAACTTGGCATTTTACAAAAGATACAAAAAGGCAAAAGGGACATATCAGTCTCTACGCACTAAGCATGGTACCTGGCATACGATGGGAATTCAGACAGTACTTGCTGAATGAATAAATAATCGAATGATCAAATACACACTTCTCTTAAAAAAGCAAAAGAATAGATACACCTTGTGTTTCCTCTAGGTCATATATTTTTACCAAATTCACTTTCAGTTTTGGAGCTGCAACTAACTAATGCTTAATCCCTATACATATATACTAGTTTGATAAAACTTGTCACACTAGTTTTGCTTATCTCTCATTTTATATAACGAAATTATAAATTTTTACTCTCCACTCTTGATTTCCAAGCTAAATTTAGTAATGACAGAAATTAGGAGGATGCATGTTAGCTTTTGAAAACGACACTCATAACAGTGTAGGAGGAAGCTTTATTTTCATAAGTACATGGATTTCTCGGGGAATACAAACTTACAGCATAGAAAAGAACGGGGTGAGAATGGCCCCTGAAAAGGCAACTTCTTAATAGATGAGCCCTTACTTATCACAAGCTTGCAGGAAAAAATGATTTTAAATAGCCTTACCATTTGTCTACAATTCTATGTCTAGGAATCGATCTTACAGAAATAATCAAAGATTTAGAAAAAAGATTTGTATGTGAGAATGTCATCCTAACAGAAATTAAACTGCCAAAATATTAGAAACAACATAAATGTCCAACAATAGGGAATTTCTATAATACATCACTGTATACACAAGCAATGGCATGCTATGTATCATGGTTTGAATTGTGTCCCTCCAAAATATCTGTCAGCTTGGTGAGGTCATGATTCCCGGTATTGTATGATTGTCTACCATTTTATCACCTGATGTGATTTTCTTATGTGTTGTAAATGCTATCACTATGGTGTAATAAGATGGATTAGTGGCAGTTATATTGATGAGGTCTACAAGATTAGGTAGTGTCTTAAGCCAATCTCTTTTGAGATATAAAAGACAGAAGTGAGCAGAGAGACATGGGAACCTCATACTACCAAGAAAGCAGTGCCAGGAGCACAGCGCGTCCTTTGGACCTGAGGTTCCTGCACAGAGAAGCTCCCAGACCAAGGGAAGATTGATGATAGGGACCTTCCTCCAGAGCCAACAGAGAAAGCGTTCCCCTGGAGCTGACGCCCTGAATTTGGACTAGTAGCCTACTGGACTGTGAAAGAATAAACTTCTCTTTGTTAAAACCATCCACTTGTGGTATTTCTGTTATAGCAGCACTAGATGACTAAGACTCTATGCAATTATTAAAATTTATATCCTTGAATAATACTTACTATCCTGGGTAAAGTTTGACGTATTTGAGAATGATGCTTATTAACCAGCCACGGCCAGCCTCTTTTAAGGAACTAAGATTCACTGTTTGGTGCTAAAGCTTACAAAGCCCTCCCTGAGAAACTGACCTGGTGCATGGCTCACAGAGTCCAGCTTTACAGGGGGGTAAGGTAGGCCCTGGTGGCGCAGTGGTTAAGGCACTTGACTCCTAACCGAAAGGTCAGCGGTTCAAATCCACCAGCCGCTCTGAGGGAGAAAGATGTGGTAGTCTGCTTCCGTAAAGATTTACAGCCTTGGAAACCCTATGAGGAAGTTCTACTCTATCCTATAGGATCACTGTGAGTTGAAATCGACTCAACAGCAGTGGCTTTGGTTGGCTGGGAAGGTAAGTCACCTCCTGGCAGGCCAGAATCTTGGGATATTTTGGGGAGTTTAAGAAGACAGGAATTTGCCCAAATTTGGATACTGCATATGAAACCTGGTAGATAGAGTTTCTTCGCTGGGGGAGGGGCAGAAATCTGAAAGACTGATGCAGTTACCTGAGTTATCCAAACAGAGACTCAGTTACCTACCAAACAACTACAACAAAAGATTAGAACTGCCCCATAGGGTTTCCAAGGCTGTAAATCTTTACGGAAGCCGACTGGCACATCTTCCTCCCACAGCTGGTAGGTCCGAACCACTGACCTTTCAGTTTGCAGACAAGCGCTGAACCACTGTGCCACCAGGGCACCTTCAGTTACCTACAGAGACAGTTTATTTTGTCTGTCTGCATGAGCCCAAGTTTCTTTTTCACTGGTCAATGAATGATAGCTCCTGAGAAAAGTGAGGCCAGTTATACACAATAAAAAAAGCTATATTTGAGATTGCAGCCAATGTCATAAAGCAATTTGTGTCTAAATTTTTGAATAAGAAACTAATTTGTGCTGTAAACTTTCACCTAAAGTACAATAATTTTTTTTTAAAAAAAAAGCTATATTTAGTTTGCACAACTGACTGGTAGGATTAGTAAAAAATATTTTGACTAATTAGCTGTGATAATAATAGAAATTAAATATCTTTAGACCTTAATAACAGTCTATTGTTCTTGTACATGTTAAGAGGTATTCTCTCTCTAAAAATATTTGTTCTGAGCATGATGTATTTCTCTTGACATGGCAGAAGTTTCTGTCTGGCGCTTAAGTCAAACCTTTTTCCATTTGAAACCTCAACATTGAGGAACCATTCCATCTCTTTCTTTCTTGTTTTGAAATCACAAACAAGCAGCTGATTTCTTTCTGTTGGAGGCAGCGGTTGAATGGATAGTTTTAACTCTCCGTCAAATTCTGGCCTGCCAGTTGTTACCTATGTCTGGCTTGTGAACAGTCAGTAAGTGTTGCCTATTAGTATTCTGCGACTGAGCGCCTCTGGAGTGAGGATTCTAGTATCTTGTTTGGCAGCCTTAGTTCTATTCTTCCACCTTAGACAGGCACTCTCACACACCTGTTATTTCCTTCTCCTTCCTTTTTCCTAGAATTACCAAACTAAAGAGTTAAAGACCATCAGGTACTCCACCCATACATTCCATTGATAAATGCCCCACAAGTAACTGTCCAGCCTCAGCGTGAGCACCAGAGTGAAAGGGCGCTTACTGTCTCCCCAGGCAGCCCTCCACCTTTGGCCAGCTTTACCAGTTAGGAAAAACACTGAAGTTCAATCTGTCTCCTTGAACCATTATTCGCTGGTGCTAGGTCTGTGCCTCGGAGCCACGCTAAGGAAGTGTCATTCCTCTTGCACTCGAGATGGTTCACCTTCTTCCTTTACTGTCTTGATTACTTTCCTTCAAACACACTTGAGTTTATCCACCTTAGTTATCTAGTGCTGCTATAGCAGAAATACAAGCGGGTGGCTTCAACAAACAAGAAATTTATTTTCTCGTAGTTTAGGAGGCTAGAAGTTCGAATCAGGGCTCTGACTGTAGAGGAAGGCTTTATCTCTCTGTTGGCTCTGGGAGAAGGTCCTTGTCTCTTTTTAGCGTTTATTCCTCAGCGTGCCATCTAATCGTCCCCCATCTCTGCTAGCAAGTTTAATCTTAATCCTTGCTTAATCTGCTCTTTTATATCTCAAAAAAGATTGATTTAAAGCACACACTATTAACACTGTCTAATTAGCATAACAAAGAGAACCCACTCCCAAATGGGATTATAGCTACAGGTGTAGGGGTTAAGATTTACAACACACATTTTTTGGGGACA
>NW_004444103.1:1123059-1133897 GCF_000243295.1 Trichechus manatus latirostris
GCTAAGATCTGATGCATTTTCTATCCCTCCAAGTACTGTGTTATTTGCAGACTTCATGACATCTTCTAGCTGTCCATCTCCTCCACTGATAATGATAAATGTTGAAAAGAAATTGGCCCAGGACAGAGGCCTCCAGGTTGACAATGTTCTATTATTTAGCACCCTTTGAGAAGAGCTGTTTATCCAGTTACAAATGCTCCCAAAGACACTGCCACCTACTATTAATGGCTTCTTTTTGATAACAAAAACATCGATAAGAGACATAGTCAAATACCTTGTTGAAATCCAGATGCACAATATCTATTCCATTCCTTGCTCCACTAATCAAAAACAGAAGGGAGAAGAGTCGACCCACCATACCTTAGTGATTATCACTTCTTTTCCTAAGGGTTGGCAAACCATCTGTTCGTTCATTCAAAATTATGTATTGAATATCTGCTAGTTCCAGGCACTATGCTAAGCACAAGATATACAGGATCCATGTCCTCAGGGAGTTTGCTACCTATAAGTAATTATTCTAGGCTTTTCACCAGAAATAACACTAAATACCCATCATTGTCATCATCTCTCTACTTCTTTCCAAGATTTAGCACAGAACCAAGCACACAGCAGGTTCTCAATATATATTTGTTATATTAAATTTAATAATTATTGCAACTAAGGTTTATTGAATGCTTACCCGTGACAGGCATTATGCTAAGTATATTACACAGATCATGTCATTTAATGCTTACAACTCACTCCTTCCCCCCATTTTACAGATGAGGAAACTGAGGTACAGAGTGGTTAGGTAATTTGCCCAAACTCATGTATCTAGTGAGTGGTAGGGAAGGGATATAAACTCAGTTGCCTAGCAATAGAGGCCACATAGGCTTAACCACTAGAGTATAATTGACAACCCAGCTACTCTTAGGGAATTAATGAGGAAAGAGACACCTCGGTCTCATTTTGTAATCCAAAAATTTATAAGCCTAAGAAAAAGTTGTCTAAAAGAGTTTAACCAACAGCACACCTATCCAACAACTCTAGTGGAAATATAAAGATTTTAGGCGAATTTTCATTTGAAAATAAGGTATTCCCATAAAAGAAGTAAAATACTTTGTGACAATAGTTTAATGTCCTCGGCACAAAATGTGTTAGGACTCTCTTGCCCACATCACGACAGTTTCGTGGAAATCAAATCATTTAAAATGTAGAAGGCTCCTTCAAAGTTGTCTGTTTAGTTAAGAATCAGATGGGTGATAATACCAGATAACTTTTAAGGCTTCCAACCTCAAGATTTTATGGCATAATTTGCAGGACAGAAACAAGCCTCCATTGAGTTCCTTTTTTCCATCTAACTAACTTAAAAGAATTCCAACCTGAAGCAGAAACATCCTTTTTTTTTTGCAATAAGAGATGAAACAGCCTTGATAGACTTATTTTAATTACTCACTGAGAAATTTTGCTTTCTCAGAAATCAAGGGCTAGCTAAGACCCTCATGAGATTCCATAGTACGTGTATTGATATTTCCAATAAGCATATTCATCCTTGAGCTGATGTTTTATTATACTTAATAATTATGCAATTGACTCGCTATTCTATAAACAAACCAAGCAACCCCGGCTTTATTCTATAATTTAAAAGCCCTAGATATGCAAGCCCAGAGGAGAATGATCTGGAAAGAAAGGAATGAACAGCTACCACAATATGTATTTCTATCTGTTCAAAATATTCCCAATACTGAACCACTCATGAAGCTATTTGGTGAGGTACACATCAAATATTTCATAATCTCACCTTTTGGAATGATCATCTTGTCATTCTTATCCAGGGACTTGCCTTCCTAAACCAGAGGAAGTGTCCTGGAGCCAATGTGTTCCTCTGTGTATCTAAAATTAAGTATCCAGTTGGTAGTTAAATTAAGATCTGACCTTGTACAACTGAAACATAAGCGGTTCCTGGCACACAGCAAAGTATTACCCATGACTTCTCTAGAATCTCATCAAAAGAAACACAAGCCCACAGAGATATAATAAGATTATCTGTGTCCTGATTGGTTCAAAGAGCTCTCACGAAAACATGATCTGCCAACTCAGCTGTGGTGATGGTTCCTGCTAGAGGAACAAAACAAAATCACTCAAACGGAATTAAAACATATTTTTAAATGATTTGTTCAAGAGACAGATTTGTGAGTCTGTGTGTCTCTGGGTCCTAATCCACTTTTAATAAATTTTAGCACACATGATTTTTTTCATTTTTCATCTTGTAGACTTACGTCAAATCTCATTAAATGCAATCTTCTGGTTAGACTGGTTTACTGTCTTTCATTTGATTTGCATTGAATAACTTTCAGTTTGATACACCAGATGGAGATATTAAGACGCAGTCGTATCTAATCTGATAAAGAAAAATTTTTAGGCAACATTACCAAGTATACATAGACTGAAAAAACATGAGCAGCAGATGTAAAGCAAGAAGAAAGCAAGGATTTTAACTGAGGAGGGTTGTTTGTTTTCTGTAAAAGAAAAATGAAAAATAAAGGTCAGTGTCTTACTGATTTGCTGTTGAAAATAATCTGCCTTCAGTTTGTTTTGACACGGCTGCCCTGGGATTTACTAGGGCCACTGCCACAAAGCCATCTGGCTTCTGTCCTTACCACCTCGCTAAAACAACTTTTCCTCAGTGGCCTCCTAATTGCCAAGGTTGGCAAACATTTTTCAGTTCTTATTTTACGGGTGCTCTGTTGGATTTATGCCACCAGTATTTCAAATACCAGCAGGGTCACCCATGGTGGAAAGCAAAGTTTCCAGTCTAAGACTAGGAAGAAAGGCCTGGTGATCCACTTCCAAAAAGTAGCCAATGAAAACCCTATGGGTCACAACAGAATATTGCCCAATATAGTGCTGGAAGATGAGCCCCTTAGGTTAGAAACCTCTCAAAATATACAGTGGTTGCAACTAGTGAACTAGAGCATATCAACGATCGTGAAGATGGCACAGGGTGGGGCAATGTTTCATTCTGTTGTACACGGGGGTGACTGAGTGTGAGCAGACTCAATGGCACCTAACAACAACAACAACTGTTGGATTTGCTGTGGTTAAATCCTCCCTCCTTCCTGAAACTCTCTACTCCCTAGGCTTCTGGGGGCACTACGTGTTTTTGTTTTTCTTCTATCTCTGACCCTTTTTCTTTGTATTCAGTGTTATTGAATAAATATATGAATTATAAGAAATCTACAAAACTAAATGTGAAATCAGAGGCCCTAACTCCTTTGTAACTGTGATAAAAGAGGCTGCATTTCAGTTATCCTTAGAGCAAGCTCTGAGGAATATTTTGTGTTTATACTACTGTTAACTGTGTCTTCAAATAGTCAAGGATAAAGGTTAGAATATTACGTGCATTTTATAATTATTAATCTAGTTTAGAATTTTCTAATAAAGAACTCTTATAAAGAGGAACCAGCATTTGTGAAACACTTGAGTTTTTGTAAAATACTTTTTTTCTTACAATATTCAAAATTCAAATTAAGGTCGAAAGTATGATGCCAATTAATGGGAAAATGTGTACCCAACATTTTAAAATGTAGTTTGGCACATTGCAGGGCATCTCTGCCCTTATACCAATCGATTTATGTCTGTTTTCTCCAATTATAAAATAGTTACTACAGATCTACTTATAAACAAAAAACCATTGCCACAGCTTTCTCCCTCGGAGCTTCACTGGGGGGTTCACAACTGCTGACCTCTGGTTAGCAGCCAAGGGCTAACCACTGCGCCACCAGGGCTCCTTACTTATATAATATTTAAAATAATGCTTAAAATAATAGAAAGGAGAAAGAGAAGTTATGTGTTAAAATGGAAACCCTAGTGGCATAGTGGTTAAGAGTTTCAGCTGCTAACCAAGAGGTCAGCAGTTCAAATAAAATAAACAAGAGAACATGTTTCTGAAGACATGTACCTGTGAACAAGTCTTGCTTTAACATTTACTGTCTCTGTCATCTTAGATTAGTTATTTAAATTTTCTGAGACTTAAATTATTCATCTGTAATATGGGAATGATAATAATAATAGTATAATGATCATGGCACCATCATTTTTAAGGGGTCTATGCCTCAGGTAGCTAATCATCTACACATACACACTGTAAAACACATTTTAGTAACTCAAATATTTATAAGAATAATGTATTTATAATGTTAAAAATCACTTTCACACTAGCCTGTTTTGGAAGTTGATTTTTCTTCTTGGTTGGTTTTCTCAAGGTGGGAATAAAATGAATCATAGGTTTTTTGAACACCGTGCCTCTGTTTTGTTTGGTGGTGAGGGTGAGTTTCAGAGAGGGGTGTGATGAAGCAGTGAGGGGCTGTGGAATACCACTGTTGTTGTTATTGTTGTTTGATGCTGCCATCCAAATTCATGTCCCTACCATCTATATACAGCCAGAAATGTGTGCTCTGTTCCAAGAGGACAATTACAGCAACTGACGTGGGGAGCCTTAGGTTAAAATGGTTGCAGCACAGTGTTAGAGGGATAGTCCCTAGAACCACCCATTTTTAGTTTCAGAACAAGGGATTTGGGTAGCATTGGATGTGGATTTCCACAGAGCAATATGGCATAGCTTAGCCTTCGTGTTTAATATGCCTGCTGCTGCTACACTTCTCACTTTGCCCACATGTACTCTGTGATCCTGAACCCAAAAGCGTGGGGCTTGCTGCCTTTGACTGGGAATTAAACATAAATAGCTCTTGCTGTGATTATGCATACGAGCATACACCCCCCAAAAAGCCATTCATTCTGTTCCTTTCTGATACAGCCCCTTCTTTATAAAAGCTCATCAGAACTGCAGGTTTAACTCTGCTTTCCAGGCAAAATGGTATTTTGTTGTTTGGTAAGCAATACCTATGGACTTCCCACTCGGTTCCATTTTCACTTTGGTATATTTCAGACTTTCTCCTTTTTCCTTCTTTTATGCACTTGTTCGCTATTTTGACCTTAGGGGCTGTGATTTAAAAAAAAAATGCATATTTTATTTCCGTTGTGCATAAATCAGGGTGGAAAAATATTTTCTCCTTTTATCTGGCATGCTTCCCAGTATTTTGATAATCAGCTAGTTTTTTTTTTTTTGTTTGTTTGCTTGCTTTTGCTGTGCTGAACATTGGTTTTTCAGCCTGAAAATTAGACAACTGAAGCTGGGCAGGCAAATGTGTTAGCATCACACCCCTTCAGGGGCACTGATGTCACAGGCTCTGGAACAATCCACATTGTTGACATCACCTTGGACATTTAGTTTCCATTCAGCAGCACAAAGGCAAGCGACAAGAGGGAAGTTTTTAGTAAGGTCATGCTGTAGATAGTCACACTGAGCTAATGATGAGCAAAAAGTGGGGAGAATTCTGTACTCGGACTCGGTTAGATTTACCTCTTCATGATCAGCGTCTAGCAAAGTGCTAGAAAGTGCTCATCAAATGTTTGTTAAATGTTTTGCTAACTACTGGTGATGACTTGACCATATGGATTAGCAGTTATTTCTGCCTAATTTAATCAAAGCTTAATTCAATAAAAACTGAGTCATAAAGAATTTTAAGAAAAGTTGGTCAATCTTTTGATCTTCCTTTTTGTTTTATTTCTTAGAACAAAGATCTTCATTTTCACTACAGTGAGAGGCATTTTAAATGTATCTAAGAGTAGGAACTCTTGATTAAAGGCAAGAAATCTGTATTTAGTCCCAGACTGGATAGTGTTTGTGTGAATTAGGGTAAATAATTTAAACATTTGTGCCTCAATTTCCTCTTAAGTAATAATCCTGCTCTCTTTATTTCACATCATTGTTACGAGAATAAAATACAAGCACGACTAGGAAAATTCTTTAAAAAATACTAATCTCTATACAGGTACAGGACTTCCTATTATACTTTTGGGACATAGAATGAACATTAAAGAATCTCTGTGCAGAATGTGGTGCGAAGCACTTCAGGGCATGCCATGATGGATGGGACACACAGTTCTAATCCTTAAGAAGCTTATCATTGCATAGAGAACAGAGAAGCAGAAAAGAAGCCAGAATTTGGTAAGAGAAACAAGACATAGGTTGGCAGTGGGAGTGGGGGAAGGATCAGAGAACAGATACACAAACACATTTTTAAAAGGAGAAAATGGTTTTACATTACTGGATCATTCAAGTACTTTAAGAGCCTTTTTTTTTCTATTCAATTCTGACCTCTTACTTATCCCAAACTGATGATGCTAAGGCAAAGAGACTTTCACTATTCTCACTATTTATTTAATATAAACCAAACAATCACAGCGCTTTACACTGAAACCTAAGTAAATTTTTAATTGTTGAAAATTCAATATTGAATTCTTTTCTTTTTGAAAACAATTGATCTTTTCATTTGTAGCTGTTACGGTTTGTTAATTGAAGCTGCTACTGCATAATGACACTGCATTAATTAATAAGTATTTTGAAGAGCATTTTAACATTACCGTTTACAAAAGAAATTATATGAATTTGATGCAGAGAACTTATCACACTAAAATTTAAAAAATTCAGTGTAGATGCATCCTTTCTACCATTCAAAGATACTACTCTTGCCCCTTTTACATTCAGATCTTTATTTTCTTACATTTCAGGTTTGGTATCTGAGAGCACAAGTCCTTTATCAAAACTTTTCTTTTTAAACATATTTTTATTTCACACATTGTTTCTTTCAGATTGCTTTTAGTATCATCTAGTCAAATGGAATTGTGACTGGGATCACACAAAGAATAGATTCCCTTGGGAAGAACCGACATCTCTGTAACATTGAATCTCCTCATCCAGAAATATGGTTTATGTCTCAATTTATTCAAAACTTTTCTTCTGAAATAAGTAAAATTTTCATAGTTTTTTTAAGTCTTGTATATTTTTAAAGTATTTATTCCTTGATATTTTGTAATTTATTTCTCTGTGAATAGAATTATCCTCCCCCCCTACACACACACACATACACTATATTTGATTTAGCTATTACCAGTACATGACAAGCTACCCAACTTTGTATGTTTATTCTGATTTATCTGCCCTTCTGAACTTTTATTTGTTCTAATGATTTTAGGTTAATTTTCTTGGATTTTCTACTTTTTGTATATAGTGCCTCAATGCTGAGTGGTTAGAAATCTTACGAAAAATATTAGACTAGCTTGTTAGGAAAAAAAAAGACAGATTCTTCTATGAAATATTTAGAGTAAGTAATCAGTATGTAACCACTAGCCTGGACCCCACCCCCCAGAAACTCTGACGTAATTCTTGGGCACAGGATACTAAAAACTCTGCAGGAGATCTAACGTGTAGCCAAGCTTGGGAACCATTTTTATAGAGTGATCTAAAATAACATCTACTCTGTCATGCAAAAATATATTGCATTCCTAATTGTTACCTTTGTTCTTTCATTTATCTAACTCCCAGTTTTAAAGAAAAATCTTGCTCTTACCTGTCCTCATTCTTACTTGGCCTCAAAAGCTTATTCATTCATTCAAGAAATATTTGTTTAACAGTGTTCTAAGTACTGAGGGTATAGCAATGAATAAAATATCACCACCGAACATACACGGACATTTATCTATTTGGAGGCAAAACTGACAGTATATGTCTTGGATTGAATATTAGGTTTGTGAAGGGGGAAACCAGCATTGAGCCTAAACAACTGGAAGGACAGAGTTGTCATTAACTGAGATGAAGAAGGTTCTACAAGAAGCAGGTTTCGATGGAAGGAGCAGGAGCTCTGCTCAGATCATGTAAAGTTTGAGATATCTATTGTATCGGTTTCCTAGAGCTGCTGTAACAAACTTAACACAAACTAGGTGGCTTAAAACAACAAAAATTTATTGTCTTACTGTTCTGGAGGCTGGAATTCTGAAATCAAGGTGTCAGTAGGGCCATGCTCTCTCTGAAGGCTCTAGGGAAAGATCCTCCCTGTCTCTTCCTAGCTTCTTGCGGTTCCTGGAAATCCTTGGCATTCCTTGGCTTGTGGCAACATTACTCCAATTTCTGCCTCCGTCTTCACATGGCCCTCTTCCTTCTGTGTCTCTGTGTCTCTTCTCCTCTTTTTATAAGGACATCAGTCATATTGGATTAGGACCTACCCTACTCCAATTTGACCTTATATTAACTGATAACATCTTCAAAGACCTATTTCCAAACAAGGTCACATTCACAGGTACCAGGAGTTAGGACTTAAACATATCTTTGTTGGAGGACACAATTCAATCCATAACATCTCTTAAAGTCTAAGGAAAGGTCAAATAGGCACGTGAATGTGAGTCTAAGTTCAGAGAAGTCTGAGCTGCAGAAGTAATTTAGACGGTACTTAAAGCCCTGAAGCTGGATGAGCTCACCAAATGAGTACAGGTAGATATAAAAGCAAAGAGGTTTAGAGGGTGAGCCCAGGGGCTAACCAAAGCTAACAAGACAGAAGAGACTGGCAGGAGGAACCAGTAAAGACCAAGAAGGAGGAGCAGTTTAAGTAGGAGAAAAAGCAGGCCAGTGTGATGTGCTGAAAGCTAAGGAATGAAAAATATCCCCAGCAGGAGAGAGTGATCAACTGTATCAGATTCTGCTGCTAGGTCAAGTAAGATGAGGACTGAGAACTGACCATCGGATTTAGTAACCTTTAGGCTTATTTTCTATTCCAGAATCATCTCAGGCTTCCTTTCAGGGGATTCCCATCTTCCTCTGTCTTCCCTGCCTCTCAGTATGCCATGAAAATGTTATGAGGAGGATTCCTCATACATGCAGTGTTCTTATTTTTAAGGGACTGTAAGACCCTATATGTAATATCCCTAAATCTAGGAATATTACTTCCTTTTCTTATGCTTCTCTTTTTGAAATCTCTCTCCTCAGCTCATTTTGTTAATTTTATTTTATTTTTATAAATAAGGGCCATCGATTTATAATAATCTGTTATTTTAAAGTTTATCCTAGCAACTGCTTTAGAATAAAAGAATGTCACATAAGAGAAATTTAAGTAGAATTTAAATCATTTTATTGTAGTTCCTTAGAAAGTCATTGAATACCAGGTGAGCAAGGATTGAGGAGGAGGGTGGGGCTGTGGCGTGATAATCACTGTTGGAGGACTTTTGGAGCTGGCAGATTTTTGCTGCACTCCAAGATCCACAATTCCAGCTTCTCCTTAGAGCTCACTTCTCTGTGATAGCTCCTCATATGGCATAAGCTCATCAGCAAGGAAAGTACCTACACTCTCAGAAGTGAGACAGTCTCCTAGCTCTCTGGAGCTTCCCTTCCTCAGCTGAGATAATTGAAATTTAGGCCTGGAATTCAATGAGCTCTGATTTCCTTTTCAACTTTAAGGATCTACACTGCTCTCATTTTGGTTCTATAGCCTGATCATTCCTGATTGTTAAGGCTTCAGATTCTGCTAAACATGTTTATGTCTGTGATGCTTGCTGTGTTTTGTCCTTATATCTGAATTTGCTTTCAAAACAGAAGCTAATGGATTACTTTCTTCAATAAGGTGCATACTAGCTTCTTTCGCAGTTCTGACTTGTCATTTCTGAGTAATCTAAATTAGGTGTGTTCCCTTTTGGATCATACTGCATTCATTACTTTCTAAGCATGTGTTTACTAGGTACTCTGTGCCAGGTACAATGACAATATTAAACAAGGCAGTTCTTACTCCCAGTCTGTAGAGGAGATGAAAAGAAGAACAAAAGAAAGTGAGGCTAGCTTTCAGGAGGGAGTACAGAGTGTGTCACAAAGAAGATAAAGGCTTGCGATGAGACTTGAATGATGGGAAGAACTAGTACATAGGGTCGCTATGAGCTGAGGCTGACTCAACGGCACCCAACAACAACAACAAAAACAGATAAGCAGTCCAGGCACAGAGAACGCACAGATGTCCTAGGGAAAGCATCTGGAGGGGAGGGGGTGCGATGAGCACTTTCCTATGGCTGATCTCAGAATGCACTGGGGAGTCTGCAGAACATGAACAGGAAATTAGGCAGAAGTAAGAATATTTAGGCTGTTATACTGAACTAAGGAATTCAAGGTTTTATTTTACTTCTTCCTCTAGGCCGGTGGAGATGAGAAGGGGCTTTCTCCCTGGAGCAACCTAGTGTGAGTGGTCTTATTATTTATCAGAATCTCCAAAGGCAAGTGTATAATCTATATATAGTCATGTGCTGCATAACGTCTGTTCAGGCAATGTCCAACCACATAGACTTCTGTGGTCCCATAAGGTTATAATAGAGTTCAGAAATCCTGATCGTAAGACGTGATGTAACGGATGTGATAGGATGTAATGGATGTAACCAGACACAGTGAATGAAACAGCTTCCTGCACACAACACATGTATCTCGTGTCTCTTACGTACAAAGTGACTGTGCTGCCAGGTGTATGATGGTACAGTACATACATAGCCTACAACATGTATGTCTTGACAATCATAATAAACACCTATGTTACTGGCTTATGAATGTACTGTACTGCCTGTCATTATTTTAATGTAAACTTTCCCTACTTACAAATAAAAAGTTAACCGTGTAACAGCATATGTTTCGATTTGTAGGCAGCAGCATCCAATCTCATGTTCATGCGTCTCTTGAGTGTTGTAGCATTATCTCTCTGTCTAATTTTATTTAAAAAATATTACCGGGAAGTGCACCATGGCTCCCAAACGCAGCAAAAGCAGTGCTAGTGATAGCAGCAGCAAGGGGCAATGGAGAAGTATTGATTTGGAAGTGAAACAAAAGGTATCCCCTATGGCTTTGCTAAGTATGTAATAAGGTATTCGTACAACGTCCAAATCACTTAACATCCTATTTCACAGTTCGTATAATGGATGTTAAGTGACACATGACT
>NW_004444103.1:1135465-1136928 GCF_000243295.1 Trichechus manatus latirostris
AGAAACCTATCTACAATGTAGCAAGGCTGACAGGTCCTTTAGAACCAGACACATCAAAAAGATGAAGATAGAAATAATGAAAATATATCCTTAGGACTTAAGTTGAGCAGGGTCCCTGTCTTAGTTATCTAGAGCTGCTATAACAGAAATAGCACAAGCAGATGGCTTTAACAAAGAGAAATTTATTCTCTCACAGTTTAGGAGTCTAGAATTCCAAATTTAGGGTGCCAGCTCTAGGAGAAGGCTTTCTGTCTCTGTTGGTTCTGGGGTAAGGTCCTTGTCATCAATCTTCCCTTGGTCTAGGAGCTTCTCTGCATAGGAACCCTGGGTCCAAAGGATACATTCTGTTCCTGGCATTGCTCTCTTGGTAGTATGAGGTCCCCTTGTCTCTCTGCTCGCTTTTCTCTTTTATATCTCAAAAGAGATTCACTAAAGACACAACCTAATCTTGTAGATGGAATCCTGCCACATTAACATAACTGCCTCTAATCCTGCCTCATTAACATCATAGAGGTAGGTTTTACAACACACAGGAAAATCACATCAGATGACAAAATGGTAGACAATCACACAGTACTGGGAATCATGGCCCAGCTAAGTTGACACATATTTTTTGGGGGCACAATTCAATCCATGACAGTCCCCTTCCCCTGGCATGGAGACTAGGTGCATGGAGTATACTTTATTTTCTAATTACACAGTTGAATTATCACGTACTGCCTCCATTCCTACACTCTCACAATGCCAAAGGTGGTCAGACAGGAAAGTGCTGCTGTTATTTGGTAAATTAGTTATTGGTGATGCTCTGGCTTTGAATTAAAAGTGTGAGGAAGTTCATAGATCTTCTTCATAGAGGCTGGCAGACCCCCATAGTCTTCTACTGTCTAGAGAGCATCATTTCCTCTAAGCAGTGTTTTAAGTGCACTTGAAACACTCCTGCTGTGAGAGAGATGTAACACCTCCTCCCCGCAAAGAACCAAAGGAAGCCAGTGGGAGTGAAACACTGCCTGGCTATTAATTGCGTTATTGGTAAATGAAAGTTAATTCTAAACTGAGATCAGTTCCATCACAAGCCGAAGCTGCTTATGCATGAAAGCTAGCGCCATCTAGTGGGAGGAGCATCACACAGAAATGGGTGCCCATTGGTTTGCTTTCCAATTCAGTATTTTGAACTCTTTTCTAAGATTTCAGTATGCACTGTGAATGCATTGGTCTCTTTTCATAACACACTTAACCAGATGGTCCTCACCTGAGTCCCAACAATGTGTTTTGGAGTGGTTTGCTGCCTATAATCACCATAATTATAATTATGGCTAATATTTATTGAGTTCTTGGTATCTGGAGGTGCCTTGGAAGAAAGGCCTGGATATCTACTTCCAAAAGATCATAGCCACTGAAAATCCTATGGAGCACAGTTCTACTCTGACACACATGGGGTGGCCGTGAGTCGGAACTGACTCAAC
>NW_004444103.1:1149159-1153984 GCF_000243295.1 Trichechus manatus latirostris
TATCCACTTCAGCCTGTTCCTTTTCCTGCCGAGTCTCCTTCCTCCAGGTACTGAGAGAGACATTACTGTCTCCCCTTTTTCCTTCTTTTACTGCCCCTTTAGTCAGTCTCATACATCCTCCAACTACTAAAAATGCATGCAATACCATTTTAATGTTATACAGGGCCACATAACGAACACTGCCTTATTCCATTATTTACTAATGTTGGTAATGCACTAATTTTAAAACGGCAGGAATTCATTTAGGTTGGCTCTTTTTGGGCGCTGGCCATTCCTGGACTTCTTGTTAGGTGCCATCAAGTCAATTCCAACTTATGGTGACCCCATGTGATAGAGGAGAACCACCCTGTACGATTTTCTTGGCTGTAATCTTTATGGAGTAGCGGGCTGGGTTCCAACCACCAACCTTTGGGTTAGTAGCCAAACAATGAACTGTTGTGCCAGCAGGGGTCCTAATTCCTGGATTAGCTTTTTTTTTTTTTTTTTTTTTAAATGTCTAGAAGCATCTGTGATCTTGTAGCACAAACTCCTTTATGTTGTACTGTTTATTATTTTTCTTACCAAATGAATTTGCCAGAACACCTAATAGAAAAAAGATTCTTCTACATCCTCTCAATGGTTTAAAGTTGCCAAGATTGCCATTAACATCTTTCTCTTTATCACCACCTCCTGGTGAAATGACTTCATGACTGAAGAAGCGGTTTTGGATATTTTATATTTTCTCCAGGAGTACATTGTAAAGTAGAAATAGCCAATTGCCTGAATGTATAATAAGATCCCTGAAACTTTTTTTTTTACTACATTATATATTATATATTGCATATTGTATAATATATGTTTCAAATAAAGAAGTTCTTGGGAATTAAAGCTATGCTGACTGAAATTTAGGAAAAAATTTCTATGCTTTAAATATATACCTGTTACATTTAGCTGTTCAAAGTATGTGGATTCATATGCAGCATGCTAACAGAATATTTAAAGAAAGGATGAAATTTATAAACCAGAAGACATTTTTTAAAATTCCACTGTGATACCTTTAAACCAACTTCTACAGTTTTAGTAGGAGCCCTGATGGCAGTGGATAAGCGCTCTGCTGCTAACCAACAGGTTGGCAGTTTCATAGGTCGGTGGTTTGAATCCACCAGCCACTCGTCAGGAGAAAGAGGTGGCGGTCTCCTTCCGTAAGGATTTACAGCCTTGGAAACCCGATGGGGGCAGTTCTAGTCTGTCCTATCGGGTTGCTATGAGTTGGAATCATCTCCACGGCAGTGGGTTTTGGTTTGCTTATAGTTTTAGTCAGAATTTGGGAGGTTCCCTGCCAATTTTCCTTTCTCTTCAGTCATTACTCTAATTGTTCATGTTCATTTCCTCTTCTGTCAGTCCCCAGTGCAGGCATCTCTTTAAATGTATTCTTTCATTATTCTCTTTCCTTTATTATTCTTTGAGAGTCTTGCCCAGTGCACATAGTAGAATATGCCTTTTTGGGGTTTGCTTTCCTCTGAGGGAATCTTCCAAATAAGCAGATTTTGCTGAACTTGAGGGTGGGTAGGAATGTCAGATGGAGCAATCTGACAGTCTTTTGCTTTATAATTACAAAAAATGATCCCCTCTGGTCAAGTGTTTGGTCCTGAAGTTACCCAAATACCTTAATTGCCTGCATCGTACTATAATGAAGCCCATCCTTGGGACGATAACAAAATTGGATCCTATTGGGTAGTTTTGAACACGCCTGATATGGATGGGTGTCCAATAGGTGGATAACATCCAAACTATTGGAATTTTAATATTTTGGTCTGTTTCAAGAATTAACTTGAGCAAAATGATTTTTTTTTTTTTTTTTCCGCTTGGCAAGGCTAAAAGAGGAAAGATTGGGGATTATTTTCACCTCTGCTCCTTGATCATGGAAACTAAGGGGAAAATGGTTGAGGCCGTACTCGTCCCTATAGATGTTTAGGAGTGAGCCCCTGTGCCCTGAAAACTGCGATGATTTTTCCCTTTTAAACAGTTTGGTACTGTGCCTTCCTTGGGTAATTGGCTGTGGAACAGAACTCCAGACCCCTAGATTCCGGGGAAACATTTTGACTACCTAACTTTGGTAAATCTAGTCCTTTGCAGAAGAAACTTGTATCAAGGAGAAGCAATGTAGGGGGTTCTTACTCTTCTGATCCCTTAATTTTGGAGAAACAAGACCTCTGTCGATGCATAGGCTAGAGATATCTCTAAGTCACCTGGCCTACCAACTTTATTTACAGAAGAGCTTCTCAACATCCATCCCCTAAGGATCTGAACATTTGCCCCATTAGGAACTCTCTCGCAACTGAGCATGTAATGCATTTGATGCCCCTGCTACTCGTATTAAGACACTCCCAAATACCCTTCTGATATCACAGATGCCAAGGATCCCACTGTTCCCGGAGTATCTGGATAGTGATTTGTAATTTTAAATCTTTTAGTTTAGGCTAAAACTCTAAAAAACCAAACCAGTTTCCCTGAAGTTTGACTCATGGTGACCCCATGTGTTGCAGGGTAGAACTGCACTTCAGAGGGTTTTCGAGGCTGTGACCTTTTGGAAGCAGATTGCCAGGCTTTTCTTCCAAGGGCACCTCTGGGTGGGTTTGAGACGCCAACCTTTCAGTTAATATTTGAGCACTTTAATGTTTGGACCACCCAGGGACTCATACCAATATCCAGCCACCTCCATACATAGCCCCTCCCCTCTGCAAGAGGATTGACTGAGAAAACCTATACATTTCCCCACCACATGGAACTGGTCAGCTATGCATTACCTCAGCCAGGATCAGCTAGGTCTGTCTAACCTTGTCTTTAGTAAATATAGTTTGGTAGAAGCCTGAATGCAAAGTTACCAAAAATGAAAATACATGCGTCTTTTATCCTTGCAAGATTCTACATTCTAGAACACATCCCACAATGACCAAAATTCTAGAATCTGGTAGGATAGAAAACAAAGGCTGTGACCTCATAAACTCCCATTCATCTTGGTTCCAGTGACTACCTTAGAGTTATCTAGCTTGAAAAATAAGGCCATTTCCTCCCAATCCTAATATAGTTTTCTGAAAAGAGGGATCTATTGTGTCAAAATTTGTATGTTCTCCACTGAGGAGTAATTGTTTGCATCAAATGGTTAGTCTCAATCAATAGCTTCTTTATATTTATGTTTGTATATACAATGGAGTCCCAGGGTGGTCCAAATGATTAAGTGCTGGACTTCTAGTGAAAAGTTTGGCAGTTCAGACCCACCCAGCGGCACTGCAGAAGAAAGGTATGGCGATCTGTGTCCATCAAGCTTACAGTCAAGAAAACCCCACGGAGCAGTTCTACTATGTAACACACAGGGTCACCATGAGTTGGAACTGACTTGAAAGCAATAGGTTTGGTTTGGCTTTTTATCCTAATGGAAGAGAGAAGCAATTGATCTATCTAATCTATTACAGAGTTATTAGTTTTGTGTATCTTCAATCTTACTAGATTTTGCAGTTATTCTCGTAAGTGGTTGTACCAGCTCACTCCCACCAGCAGTGTATGAGAGTTCCTGTTGCTCCACAAGTTTCTAAACACTTGGTATTGTCAATATTTCATATTTGTTCATCAGATGGCAGTGGAATTGTAGTTTTAATTTACATTTCCTTGATTACAAGGGAGGTTATCACTTTTCATGTTTATTGACCATTCCTGTTTCCATTTCCTGTTGTCCATTCACTTCTTTTGCCTATTTTTCTACTGGATTCACTAAACATGTATTTATTGAGTACTTATCATGTACCAGGTCATATTTTAGGCACTGAGGATATGGTGGAAAAAAACTCCATCTTTATATTCTAGAAAGGTGATACCCAAACAACAAAATACGTTAATTATATAGCATATTAGAAGGTGATAAGGGCTATGAAGAAACCTGAGCAGAGAAGAGGGTGAGGAGTGTCTGGCTGGTGATCTGCAACTTTAAATCTTGTGGACAGGACAGACCACACAGAGAAGGTAATATCTGAGCAAAGACTTGAAAGAGGTGAGGGAATGAGCAAGGTGCCCATCTGATGGAAGAATTTTCCAAGAAATGGGTTGAAAAAGCAGCTTCCCGAGCAGGAGGAGGAGAATAGGTTAGATCTGAGAGATAAGAGGCAGTTGTAAGGGCTGGTTTTTACTCTTTGAGTAAAAAATCACAGGAGAATTGAGCAAAGTATAATAGCAAAATTAATCAGTAACAATCATGTACATGGTAATATGTTCCATGCACTGAGCCAAGTACTTTACATATATTAACTTACCTTCAATATATTCTAAGAGGGAGGCAAGAACAGAAGCAGGGAGACTTGTTCTGGTTATATTTTTTTCTTACTGATTTATAGAATTTCCTTATGTATTCTAAGTACCATACATCTTTTGACAATTATATGTGGATGCAGATATCTTCTCCTAGTCTATGGGTTGCTTTACGGTTTTAGCCATGCCTTTTGTTATTCAGAAGTTTCAAATGTTATTGTAGTCAAATTTACCGAACTTTTTCTTTATAGCTTTGCTTTAATTTTTCTTGACTCTTGTACTTGATCTTTTTGCCACCAGTCCAGCCACACTCAGACTCAGTCTCGACTAATGTGGCACCTATCTTCAGGAACATCACCATGATGCTTCCTGCTTAAAACCCTTAGAGAACTGTCTGACTCACAGCTACCCTATGTACAACAGAACAAAAGATTGCCAGGTCCTGCACCATTCTCACAAACATTGCTATGTTTGAGCCCATTATTGCAGCCACTGTGTCAATCCATCTTGTCGAAGGTCTTCCTCTTTTTCACTGACCCTCTACTTT
>NW_004444103.1:1155022-1156589 GCF_000243295.1 Trichechus manatus latirostris
TGTACTGCTGCAACAGTTTTTGAATGATCTTCAGCAAAATTTTACTTGTGTGTGATATTAATGATATTGTTCGAGGGCTGTAAGATACTGTATTACCTAGTCTTGGGGTTCCTAGTCTCCTTTAGGTCCACTAGGTCCACTCTGTGGAACCTAAATGTAGTAAGAGCCATATGTAAGTGTATGTGTGTATATATATAGATAAAATGTGCATACAATTTCTACTGGTGGCTCATCTACACCAAGCCTGGAGGCCCCAGGGATAAGGACTTCAGATTAACCACCCTGACCCATCTCCAGCCTACTCTAGGCCCCTCTTCTGGTACTTCTCCTACTCCCAAGACATAAAACCCCAGGAATATTGAACTACTATCCCAAACACATACCACTGTTGATACCACAGGGCCTTAATCCATGCTGTTCCTCTGCTTGAAATCCCATCATTTCTTCCTGGCTTCTTCAACCTTTAAGACTCTACTGAGGAATGTTGTTGTTGTTGTTGGGTACTGTTGAGTCAATATCAACTCATAGTGACCCTATGTGAGAGAGTAGAACTGATCCATAGGGTTTTGTAGGCTGTAATCTTTACAGAAGCAGATCATCAGGTCTTTCTTCCCATGAAGCCGCTGAATAAGTTTGAACCGCCAACCTTTCAGCTAGCAGTCAAGTGCTTAACCATTGAGCCACCAGAGCTCCTTCAGCTAAGGAATACAAACCAAATCAAATCTATTGCCATCGAGTGGATTCTGACTCATAGTAACCCCAGAGGAGAGAGTAGAATTGCCCCACAGGGTTTCCAAGTCTGTAAATCTTTACAGAAGCAGACTATCACATCTTTCTACCGAGGAGTGGCTGGTGGGTTGGAACAACTGACCTTCCGGTCAGCAGCTGATCACCTAACCACTGTGCCACCAGTGCTCCTTCAGCTAAGGAATGCCTCCTCTAAAAAGCGTTCCTTGTCACCCCCCTCCCTAAGCCTAGAAGTTACTGCCGATAGCATGCTATGCATACTTCTACCATAGCATTGATCCCTATTACTAATAATGTCTATTTATTTTTCAGACTTCCCCAAGAACTTTGTACACTTGAAGGTGGGGCGGGGGGCATGCTTTATTCATCTCTGCATTCCCCATGTCTGCCACTTTGCTTTGAAATAAACTATTTGTCTGTTCTGCAGGCTCTTTCTCACTCCTCTTGCTTTTCTCTCCCACCATGATTTCTTCCTTCTGATTCAGCCATCAGAGTCCCAGGACTGAGGTTCCAAGGCTCTAAGTTCCTCCAGAATGTGTGGGGACAGCACAAGAGAAATACCAACTCACGATGCTTATTATTATCATTTTACCCCCTTCTTGTGCGGCACGAGACGAGAGCAGAAGACTTACTGACCCTCAACATCACCACTTAATTATATTCTTTATTTCACTTATTTCTGCTTTAATGTTTATTATTTCTTTCCTTCTGCTGTTTTTTGGTTTACTTTTCTTCTCTTTTACTAGCTTCATGCCTTTAATCTTGCTCCAGCTTTTGCAACTCAACCACCTCAACTTTTGTAAAATTATTAGCGTATCTG
>NW_004444103.1:1157066-1158284 GCF_000243295.1 Trichechus manatus latirostris
TATTTGTGGAGATAAATGGGAAAAAGTGGTGTGGCCTGTTATCACTTCAGTTGGGGAAATGAGAAAATGGGATGACGTACTTCAGCGAGTGAAATGGGAGAGAAAAGGGTTGTGACAGGACATGGCCTTACACTGCATACTGCTTTGTTTGGTTCATAAGACCGAGATACTGACAGCCTTGTGATGCGAATAACTTTTGGCAGAAAGCACTGCGGCTAAGAGATCCCTTAGATAATGCTCAAGCTCCACGACCACCCCCACTTTACTACAGACTAAGCTGAGGACCCCTGGTGGCGCAGTTGGTTCGAACCCACCAACCCACCAGCTGCTCCAATCTTTCCTAAAGATTACAGCCTTGGAAACCCTATGGAGGCAGTTCTACTCTGTCCTATATGGTCGCTATGAGAGGGAATCTACTCGAAGGCAACGGGTTTTCGGTTTGGTTTAAGCTGAGGAAGGGAAGCTCTGAGAAAGTCGCCGATTGTTAAGCAAAGTGCAGGTTCCTAGATTTTTAATAGCCTGGAGTGATTCCCTCAACTTTACGGCAAGCGGTCAACGGTGACAAGAACAGCTACCAACCCTTTCCCCAATTCCCGCCCCCAAACCCGGCTTAGATGCTTGTGTACTCATTGCGCATGCGTTAACTTTCGTTTTATACACGGGCAGGGGGGGGTGCTGGTTCGCGTCAGTTCCGAGGGACGACCTGAGGGGGCGGGGCCGGGTTGTTTCCAAGGTGACGGAGCAGCGGCCTCTGTGGTGGATTGAGCGGGTCTGAGTGAGGTTCCCAGAGAGCTGCGCGCAGTCGGCTCGTCGGCGCTGTCATGGCGGGGCTGGTGAAGAAGGTGAGGCGAGTGGAGGTCACTGTTCATTTTTGGGCTCTGCGGGCAGTCAGCCCGTTAGCCCCTCTTCCTGCGGGTGGTGGACGTAACTAGCGTGGGCTCGGCGGTGCTCTTTGAGGCCTCGTTCTGCAGTGTCCTCAGGGGTGACCAGTTTAGTGGCTCCGCGCCGAGAGGCAGATAAAAGCTCCCAACGAGCGACACTGAGAGACTGGTAGCTGTCTGTAAACCAGTTTTAACTTTTTCTTAGCGTGGAGGATGCGTGGAAACCATAGTAATAGCATGAATCGTGTTTTGTTTTTGAACAGACTACTGGCCTTGTGGGACTGGCTGTATGTGAGAGTCCACACGAGGTATGTACCTCTTTTCTTTCTTAATTCCT
>NW_004444103.1:1159108-1160572 GCF_000243295.1 Trichechus manatus latirostris
GTGTAGATTTGCTCTCTCGGTGACAATTTAAAGATTCTAAATACCATCGATACACTGATGACTCTTAGATTTCCATGTCAAACACTGATCCCCTCCTTTTATGAAACATATTTAACTGCTTAGTGGACATCTAAGCTATTGTTGTTGTTGTTAGGTGCTGTTGAGTCAGTTCCGCCTCATAGCGACCCTGTGTACAACACGACGAAACACTGCACCATCCTGTGCCATCCTCACAATTGTTGGTATACTTGAGCCTGTTGTTGCAGCCATTGTGTCAGTGTATCTTGCTGAGGGTCTTCCTCTGTGACGCTGACCCTCTACTTTACCAAGCATGATGTCCTTCTCCAGGGACTGATCCCTTCTGATAACATGTCCAGAGCGTGTGAGACGTAGTCTCGCCATCCTTTTATCTAAGGAGTATTTTGGCTGTACGGCTTCCAAGACAGATTTGTTCATTCTTTTGGCAGTCCATGGTATATTCAATACCCTTTGCCAATACTATAATTTAGAGGCATCAATTTTTCTTCGTTCTTCCTTATTCATTGTCCAGCTTTCGTGTACATATGGGTGATTGAAAACACCATGGCTTGGGTTAGGTGCACCTTAGTCTTCAAAGTGACATCTTTGCTTTTTAACCCTTTAAAGAGGTCGTTTGCCGCAGATTTGCCCAAAGCAATGCGTTGTTTGATTATAATTTATGATTATACTTACTATTTATGAACTGTTATGAGTTGAGATCTGCCATAACAATTTCTTACCATTTGATTTACTACTGACAGCTCTACTGAAGTTTGAGTTGAGTATGCACTAATATGTGCTATACAGTTACTCCACTACTCATCTGTCAGTTTGTTGTACCATGGTGGCTTGTGTGTTACTGTGATGCTGGAAGCTATGCCACAGGTATTTCAAATGCCAGCAGGGTACCTATGGTAGACGGGTTTCAGCGGAGCTTCTAGACTAAGACAGACTGGGAAGAAGGACCTGATCTGCTTGAAAAAATTGGTCAGTGAAAACTTTATAAATAGCAGCGGAATGATGTCTGATATAGTGCCAGAAGATGAGCTTCTTGTGTTGGAAGGCACTCCAGATATGACTGGGGAAGAGCTGCCCCCTCAAAGCAGAGTCGACCTTCGTGACATGGATGGAATCGAGCTTTAGGGGACCATCATTTACTGATGTGGCATGACTCAAAATGAGAAGAAATAGCTGCATACATCCATTAATAATCGGATCGTGAAATGTACGAAGTATAAATCTAGAAAAATTGGAGCTGTCAAATGAAATAGAACACTTGAAGAGTGATATACTAAGCATTAGTGAGCTGAAATATGTGGGTATTGGCCATTCTGAATTGGATAATCATATGGTCTAATGTGCCAGAAATGACAAATTGAAGAGGAATGGTTTTGCATTCATTGTCAAAAAGAACATTTCAAGATCTATCCTGAAGTTCAGTGCTGT
>NW_004444103.1:1163501-1164645 GCF_000243295.1 Trichechus manatus latirostris
TTTATACTCATCTTTTTGCTAAGTTGTTTAGGGTGGGAAAAGAATACAGAAATGAAAAAATTGCAGCAAGGAAGAGTTAAATGCTTTTTTAAAACAGATGTGAGTCATGTGTTTTGTCTTTGACACTTTTTTAAGTGTTCCATTAAATATTTGGTAATTAATCTGTGGAAACTTGTCCGATTTGTCTTTTCAGAGACTAAAAACATTATACATAAAGATCCTTGATGTTCTTCAGCAAATGCCTAAAAATGCAGGATACCGAAAGTATACAGAAGAAATTACAAATGAGAGGCTGAGTAAGGTTAACATAGTAAGTAGCTAACTTACTTTTGTTCTGTTGAGCTTATGGTACCCAATGCAATTGTCTTATGCTGGGTTCTCTAGGGAAGCAAAACAAGTAAAGCATATAAACATATATAGAGAGATTTATATCAAGGAAACAGCTCACGTGATTGTAGAGGCTAGAACGTCCCAAGTCCGTGGATCAGGGTAGAGGCCTCTCCTGATTCACACAGCCGCAGAAGCTGGTGAACCCAAGATCAGCAGGCAGGAGAGCAGGGCTCCTGCTCACAGGCTGTGAAGGTTGACGAATTCCAATATTGGCAGGCAAGACTGCAAAGCTTCTCCTGATTCATGTAGCTGTAGGGGCTGGCGAACCTAAGATTAGCAGGTCGAGGAGCAGGACTTTTGCTCGCAGGCTGTGAAGATCGATGAATCCCAAGATTGACAGGTAGGCTGCTAGCTCAAGTCCCAAGAACCGGAGGTGAGATGACAAGAGGGAGCTGCTGGACACAGAACAAGCCAAAAACCTTGGCAAGGCGAGCAGGAATGAAGTAGCCAGTGGAGGGTAGAGATGAAGGCTGAGTGGCCCTGCCCCTGCTGGTACCACTCAGTAGATCCCATCATGAGAATGATCACATATCAGATTTCAGCAGGGAAGTGATCACAGCATTATACAACTGCCAAAACACTGAGAATCATGGCTTACCCAAGTTGACATACAATCTTAATCGTCACAGCAATGTTTAACAAAAAAAATTGAAGTGTTTAGTTTTTGCATATTCTACACACTTTCCTTCTTATTTCTATTCTCTTCCCTTCCATGCTTTTTCTATCCTTTCTACATTTCATTCAGCCAATTCCT
>NW_004444103.1:1169687-1171925 GCF_000243295.1 Trichechus manatus latirostris
CTTCTGTTGGAAGTGTGGAATTTGATACTTTCTTTGAATTTAATCACCGTGTTCTTGTTAGCCTTACCTTAAATTAGTAGCACAATATTACTTTAATAATTTTATCTTTATAGATACAAATGCTTATTTTCATTTTTAAAAGCTTAATATATATCTAATACAGGAAAATACAGATACCTTGAGTCATCAACTTAAAATGTACATTTATTTTTCATTGTTGAAGCTTTTGAAAGGAGCCCTGGTGGCACACTGGTTAAAGCACATGGCTGCTAACCAAAAGGTCAGCACTTCAAACCCACCAGCTTCTCCGTGAGAGAAAGATGTGGCAGTCTCCTTCCATAAAGGTTTATAGCTTTCGAAACCACATGGGGTAATTCTGCTCTGTCCTGTATGGTCGTTATGAGTTGGAATCGACTCTGTGGCAGTGGGTTTTGGTGGGAGATTTTGACCAGTTTTAACATTTACTGGGGAAAGAAACAACTTTTAATTGCAAAGTAAATTTGAGAGCTTAATTTTATACTATTTCCCAAATACTAACATTGGAAAATAATGATATTAAATGATAACGTTTAAGCATGATTATGAAAAGAACACTGGGATTGGGAAAATTATGAATTATGAAATCTTACTCCATTTGGAAAACATTTCTCCTTCCCCTTTTCCTATTAAAAAAAATAAAAATAAAAAATAAACCCATTGTTGTGAAGTTGATTCCGATTCATAACAACCCTATAGGACAGAGTAGAACTGCCCCATAGAGTTTCCAAGGAGCGGCTGGTGGATTGAAACTTCCAACCTTTTGCTTAGCAGCCAAACTCTTAACCACTGCGCCACCAGGACTCCCCTTTTTCTGTAGCGACTACATACACAAGGAAGAAAAAACAAAAAGTCAGATTTTAATTTTGCTTAACTTGCATTTTTATTCTCTCCTCTAGGCTACAGAAATTAATAGGCTAGAAAAATACTTTTTGAATATTTAACAATTGATCCTTGTAATCATCTACAGTATTTTTGTTGTAACATATGTACATATATATATTTTTTTACACCAATTAGCATAATTTGTATTTTTATTAGTGATTTAAAGTAGTCATGATTAAAATTTTTCTTTGCCTTAGACTTAGATGGGTTGTAAGATTTGGCTGGATTTGTACTGACCCAAGGTGCATGCTAAAATCAGGAATCTTGAATTAATTTTTGACATCAGAATAATCTTTTTCCCTTGTCTGTTTTACATAATTTAAGAGCTGAATATGCTCAAAGTGACCTTTGTTCGGTGGAATTTGGCTGACAGCTTAGAAAATAATACACCCACTCCTAACTTATCGACATGGTTATGTTCCAAAGACCAGGTCGTTTGTGAAAATTGGCATTATGCAAAAATAGAGGATGACCACATCAGATAACAAAATGGAAGATGACTACATCATTACATAAGTGCCAAATTATATGGTTATATAACTGCCAAACTGAGAATTATGGCCCAGCCAAGTTGATGCATAATCTTAGCCATCAAAGCCAGCGTTACTCTCACCTTGCACCTCAACGTTCGCTCCTGCCAAAACGTACATTGTTAACGTGCAAAATAGTTGGATAGTTGATTTTTTACTATTGTCCTAAATGCGAAATGCCACATAATGAGATAGTCAATAAATGAGGAGTAGGTGTAATTGAATCAAACACTTAACAGGTTTTTTTAATAGAAAATTTTTGTTATAAAAGTACTTTAACAACATTACAGAAAATTTTAAAAATAGAGAATTGACTTTTGCTAAAAGAATAATGCTGTAACTAATATGTTTGTATAAATAGCTTTTTCCTTTTTTTGCATTATTTCATTAGGATCAATACTTTGAAGTAAAATTATTAATCAAAACGTCTTGTACATGAGATGAGTCAAATTCTTGGTGCATATTACCAAATTAGTTTCTAAAAAGATTAATTGATAGTGAGTGCCACAGCAGTGTTTCAAAATACCAATTTTAACATATTCATACTGGTAAGAATGCTATTTTTAATTTAATTGGGGGAAGTAATGCCTCAGTTTTGTTTTATATTTTTAGTTTGCTTTTTTCCCCCCCAATTGCTAGAAAGGTTAAACTTTAAAAATATGTTTTTGAATTTCTTATTTTATAAATTAAATCGTTAATATTTTTCCTCTGTCCTTTGGTCTTAGTGTTTTTCTTATCTATTTCTTAACTTTAAGCTTTTGCCTTATTTGCTGCAAATGTTTTTTCA
>NW_004444103.1:1173342-1175102 GCF_000243295.1 Trichechus manatus latirostris
TGTTGGCATCAAGTCAGTTCCGACTCATAGCAACCCGATAGGACAGGGTGGATCTGCCCTGTTGGGTTTCTAAGGAGCGGCTGGTAGATTTGAGCTACTTACCTTTTGGTTAGCAGCCAAGTTCTTAACCACTGCTCCACCAAGGCTGCTGTTTTAGTATAAACCAAAACCAAACCAAACCCAGCACTCTAATTATAGTTAATTTCAGTCAAATAGAAGAAAATAAAAGTGACCTTATTCTTTTTTACTCATAATGATTGTGTGGCTGTGAGAATTAAGGTGATTTTATTTAAGTAATATTCAACATTTGATTGTGGAATAGCTCATCAGGTATTGATTAATGTGTAAGTAGTAGCTCTAATAGTTAAACTTGCAAATATAAGCTATCAAATATCTATTGAACAGTATAATAAAATGATCTTTGCAAATTTTTCTATTAACAGGCTGAAAGTGAACTAAGTCTGGCGAGAAAAATGGTACAGTGGAAACCATGGGAGCCTTTAGTGGAAGAACCTCCTGCCAATCAGTGGAAATGGCCAATATAATCGTCATTAAATGACTTTGGTGTGTTGGTAGGAAAATGATATTAAATGTTCTGTTATATTATTAAAATGTTTCCATGTTATTGACATCTTAAAATCAAGAAAATTGAAAATAGAACATATTTAGGGGACTTACTAAAATTAGTGATTACTTCACAGTTATGATAATAGGGACTTGTGAATCAGTTTTTAGTTTGTAAAGCACTCACTCAAATTATTCCAGAGGTGATAATCTTTAAACAGAGAGATTGTGGGAAGATTTGAATTTTGTTTGGAAAAATTCCTACAAATCATCAATGCTAAGACTGTAACCAGAGGTGGAGTACCTTTAAGTAGTATCTTCAATACATCATTTAATTTTTTTTTATCCTAGAAAAAAGAAAAACGATACTTGATTACTATTACTGTCTCAGCAAGTTTATAAGTCACTGCTTGAAGTGAATTGGTAAGAGTGAAGATGTTTAAATGTGATAAAACAGTGAAAGTAGCTGGTGATAAAATTTTAAATTGTTTTATATATATATATAAAGTAAAATTTAAATACATAATTATACACTGATTACCAAATGTATTATAAATGCCGTTTTCTTTTAGTCTATCTTTGAATCATTTATTCCATTTACTTGGTTTTCATATTATCTTCATTTTATCATGTCATCTTTGAAAACCTTCATCAATTAAAATTCATTGTACTGTAGAAGACATTGATTTGGGACTTGAAAGAAAGATTTCTTATTGTACAGGAAAGGCTTTCCTTTTGTCTCGTTTAAGGAAGTTAGCTTTCTGACCCTCAGCCTTTAATTTTTTGATCAACCCAACTATATCAGGGTAGAGGTAGAATTTCTGTAAAAGAAGAGACTTTAAGAATTTTTAGAGTGATAGGGCAGAGCCAACATGGCACTATAGACAGAAGCACCACGCTGTCCCTCCACAGCAAAGACCTGAATAAATAAAACAGAGACAAACATCAATCCTGGAACCCTAAGCATCAAATGAAGATATAAAGAACTCAGCCAAGCACCGAATGGAATAAGAAACTGACAGAGAGCAGAGAGCGAGGAGAGATATGTGTGGAGGTCCCCTCTGAACTAACGCAGCATGGATTCGCCATCTTGCGCTGCTGTCGGAGATAGGTGGACAGGGAGTACAGGAAAGCAACTTCACGGAACTCTCAGCAGGAGACAGAGCACCTGGTAACCAGCGATACATGCTTTCATA
>NW_004444103.1:1184484-1185761 GCF_000243295.1 Trichechus manatus latirostris
TAATAATGAATTTTCAAAGCAATCCTTGTATTTACAATAGCAATTTTTTGTGGTGTGCTTAAGTGTAGTTTATGATAGATTGACTTCTACATATGATCTCATAAATGAAAAGCATTATACAAATTATTTGAGATTTCTCATGATCATCAAATGTTATCTTTTTTTGGTGAACCTTTTTGCATTTCTAAAGATAACTACTTTATTATAGAATCTTGCACTTTACTCTCTTTATAACTTGGGGGGCTGGTGGGGGGAGTGATTCCTTTTCTTCAGTGTAACACAGGCTCACAATCCCAAATTCCAAAAATTTCTAAAAAAAGGAAATTTTTAAAAATACTTCATTTGAAATTGACATAAGGCAGTTTGTGTTCTTAATCCTACTTTAATGTGAATATGAATACATTTTGCCACAGATATATTAATATATTTGATTCTAGACTGCTTCCCAGACCCACTGAAGGTGTTACATAATATGAAGTACATGTCCATACTCCTTTCTAAAATCTGAAAAATCCTGAATTTCAAACACACAGATTTCAGAAAAGGGATTGTGGATCTGTATGTCTAGTTTCTTCACAAGCTCACGAAGACGTGGTATAATCCAAATTTACTCCATACAGATAATATCCAAAGCATAACTTTTAGGCCATGAGTTTTACAGAGTATTCTGATATTTTTGTCTAGTGCATTATTCATCTATATCAAAATACATTTTAGTCTGAAGTAACGGGAAATTTTCTGAAATGCTTGATTTCATAAAGCCACTAGGTGGCAGTCTTTGTAAAAGTAAAAGAACATTTAAAAAAAATGCCTATTGTATAATAAATACTGAGATAAATAAAGGTAGAAGTTTCATAAGAAATAAAGGTAAGTCATTTTAGGCAAAAAATCCTGAGAAGATGCATATATTTGTTACAAAAAAAAAGTGATTTTGTAAAATTACTTTTCCATTTTTGGAGTTGAGTCTTTTTACTATTGGTAGTTTTCAACTTGCATTTACATTTATTTTATGAAGCCAAACAATTTATATGTGTGAGCGTGCCTATGTGTGTGTATGGTTTTGATTGGTAATAACATTTCCAAGCTGCATAGACTACCCAGGAAGCCACTTAAATTAGGCTTCTATTGTAAAATTGAGTTGTATAAGATATGTCTGCAGCAAAGTATAAAATAAAATATGAACATATAGTGATATCAGATCACAACACTGTGAAGTACCTGAAGTTCTCCACAACCAATGTTTCTTCCCTGCATCTCCTCCCTTTATTTGCCTAAAC
>NW_004444103.1:1190889-1197285 GCF_000243295.1 Trichechus manatus latirostris
GAAGAAGATGAACAACCATTCATGGGAGAGGTTATGTCACCCATCCAGGTGTCATATACTTCAGCAAATGATGACAAGCAGTATTTAACCAACTCAGATAATAATATGGTATTTCTGGACGCAATAAAGACTATGAAGGAGTCTTTGCAATCATCAAGGCAAGAGTCTTCAGCAACAGGTATCACCTAGGGAGGATAAGATGATTCATTTCCTCATTTTGAAGGATGGTTGCTTTCTCTTGTTTGTTTGTTTGCTTAAAGATGTGTTGTTTCATATTTGATGTTACTTTCCTTTTCTCTTATCCACCACACTTCTGAAGCTACATTGCTCGAGTCCCTTTACTGTGGGTGAAAGCTTCTATTCTGTGGAATCTATTCTTCTTGAATAAATGAACATCGTTAAATTTTAAATTGATATTTATGCTGTATCTGCTTGTGGGCTGTAGATTGCTGACCTATATTTGACTATGATTCCTTCTTTTCTCTTTTTATCTGCAGTAAAAGTTGTACTTCTTCCTGTGGCCCAGGAAATTATAATGCCTTTTAGAGTTGATTCCATGTTTAAACACCTCAAGGATTATTTTTCACACTTGTTAAATGTTCCGTCTGATGTACTGCAGATAACTTCTTCAGGTAAGTTTGGAGGCTAATAAAATGTATCAAGACTTCTCTACTTTTCACATGTAAACAGTCAAGATCTTTTGTTTGTTAGACTAAATACCCTTGATATTTATTATTTGTATGTTGTATTGTGGTTATGCATGTATTCATTCAACACATTTTACTGAGGGCATAATTTGTTCTAAATACTTTGCTAAGAGCTGGGGATACGAAGAAACATGAGATAAAGTCCTTGTCCTTGAGTTATTTACAGATTAGTAAGGAAGAAGAGGCATGCAGTAGTTACCATATAACATGTAAACGCTTTAATGGAGATGTGCACAAAAAACTATGGGAACAGAAAGGAAGGAATCTGGGAGACTCTAGACATTTCATTTAACACACTCCCCCAGTCTATTAGATTGTCATTTAATAGAATTGGTAATACTTGTGCTAAGTCCCAAAGCTGTGAGAGAACCTGGAACTTTTGGGAAATGGTAAGAAGTCTAGAGCAGCTAGAAGTAGAATATATATGGGAATGGGAGAAGGTGAGACAGAAAATAAATGAGGAAGAAGAGTGTATAGAATAAAATAGAACTGAAAATGGTTTATCAGTCTTCTTTACATAAAGGTCAATTCACATCCCATGAGGTGCAGGTTGATTTAGATTTTGTGGAAGAAGTTGAGCAGCCCACCAAAGTTATACTAGCTCTTTGTCACGTGAGGACATAGTCTTTCTAACTGCAATATAGTTAACCAGACTAGTTTAGCTAAATGAATGTTTCTATAGAATATGCCTGCACAGAGCCCAATATTTTAGTTTAAGATGTTTGGCATTGACTTACAAAGATGCCACAAAAAGATTCCAGGGAAATATGAACGTTTTTATGGGCAAGTCCAAAATGCTAAAAAGAAGTTCATCATACTTTTCAAATCCCTTCTCCTTGCGAAATCAGAGAAAAAGTCAGTTCAATTTCAAAATTAGTTTTAGAGATCTATTAAAATGAATGTGCTCCAAAAGTAAGATATTCATGTATTCAGATAACTGATTACTAAAGCTTGGTTGGGGAAACACAGCTAAGATTTAAATGATTGTTAGTGATAATCATGATGATAATGGTGGTGATGATTATGTTGATGACGATAGTTAATTTACTGAGCAGTAACTATATGCTAGTCCCTCCATAAAACCTTTGCCTACATTGTTACTTGATCCATACAATAACCTTTTGAGGTAGGTATTATTGTTATTAACTTCTTTTTGAGAAAAAACAAACTAAAGCTCAGAGAACTTGTGTAAAGTCACAGTCTGAACTTAAATGTAGGTATGATTCCGCAGAGGGAACTTAAAATGCTTGGCATTAACTGGTGGCATAGTGGTTAGGTGCTGTGGCTGTTAACCAAACGGTTGGCAGTTGGAATCCACCAGGCACTCCTTGGAAACTCTATGGGGCAGTTCTACTCTGTCCCGCTATGAGTCGGAATCGACTCGACGGCAGTGGGTTTGGTGTTTTTTTTTTTGGCATTAACTCAAAGGTGAAGCTCAAAATTGGAGAAGAGAACTTTATGAGACTGAAGTAGCTGGCCAGTGGTATCTAAGGACCTCTCTGTTCTTTGCATTTCATTACCTATTTTCCTCATGTGAAGGGGCCCTGGTGGCGCAGTGGTTAAAGCAATTGACTGCTAACTGAAAGATCAGAGGTTTGAAACCATCAGTGGCTCTGCAGGAGAAAGATATGGCAGTCTGCCTCTGTAGAGATTTATAGCCTTGGAAACCCTATGGGGTTGCTATGAGTCGGAATCGACTTGATGGCAGTGTGTTTGGTTTTGGGTTTCTTCTTGTGTAGTTACCCGGCATCACCATTGCGTAATAGGCTTATTTTATGTCAGCAGCAGTAATAGAGAGCTTGATTCTATGCCAGCTGTCCTCAAAGATAGGTGCTTTCTTCTAGTCCTAGAACTAGAATTCAAATGTGGTGGGACTAAGCCTACATATTAAATGAGCCCTGGTTGCACAATGGTTAAGTGCTCGCCTGCTAACCAAAAGGTCAGTGGTTCCACTCCACCAGTTGCTCCACGGGGCAAAAGACCTGGCTGTCTGCTCCCGTAAAGATTACAGCCTAGGAAGCCGTATGGGGCAGTTCTGCCCTGTCATCAGATAGGCACACTATGAGTCAGAATCAACTCAGCAGCACACGGCAACAACAACAAGCCTATGTGTAGGAACAGGTGGAGGAATAAACCAGGGCTCTGGGAACCTGTATTGGTTTCTTATGATTACTGTAATAAATTACCACAAATCTAGTGGCTTAAAACAACACAGATTATTTCTCTTAGAGTTGTGGAAGCCGGAAGTTCTAACTCAGTTTCACTGGGCTAAAGTCAAGGTGTCATCAGGGCCATGCTCGCTCTGTAAGCCAGAGAAGAGAATCCACTGCCTTGCCTTTTTTAGCCTCTAGAGCTTCATTGCCTGCATTCCTTGGCTCATGGCTCCTTTCTCCATCTTTAGAGTCAGGAGTTTAGCATCTTCAATCTCTCTCTGCTTCTATCGCATCATCTTCTCCTTTGTAGTCAAATTTCCCTCTGTGTTGTAGTGGTTAAGAGCTACAGCCACTAGCCAAAATGTTGGCAGTTCGAATCCACCAGATGCTCCTTGGAAACTCTATGAGGCAGTTCTACTCTGTCCTGTAGGGTTGCTATGAGTTGGAATCGACTCGAAGGCAGTGGGTTCCTCTTACAAAGACACTTATGATTACATTTAGGACCCACCAGCATAATCCAGGAGTATCTATCTCGAAATTCTTAATGTAATCCAGTCTGTAAAGTTACTTTTGCCATATAAGATAACATTCACAGGTTCCAGGGATTAGGACTTGGACATATTTTGGGACCATTTTCAGCCTACCATGAATTCAACTGATATTCATATCAGTTTTTTAAATGAAAAATTTGGAATGTGATATTGAAACACAAAGATGTTAGAATGTGCTTTCTTGAACATAGCCAGAATAGACTAGTAGTATCTGCTGTGCTTCTAAGAATGACTATAGCTTTTGCTGTCTTCAACTTCCTTATTTTAATTTAAGAAGACTGAACATGTGAGGATTGATATAGATTCCATCAATAATGTTTCCATGACAAAAAGCAAAAGTCAATAACAGTATTATATTTTCGTATGCCTTAAAAAGAGAAAAAAAATTAGAGTCAAATTATAGAATAAACTGGGATGGGTAGGGGTGGGAGGGGCTGCAGTTAAAGCAACGCAAGATAAAAAGTGTTTTGGCACAAGAATTATTTTTTTTACATCCTTTCTAAGATCTATAAGAACAACTAAATGTAGCAATGATGTGAAATGACTCCCAGCTACCCGTTTAAATCATGCACATACCACACAGTACTTACAGTGTAAAAGCAAAGTCAGCTCTGATTTGTTGTACAACTGCCACTAGTTGATTCAAGTAACCACTGCCTGAGAAGCGTTTAAGAGGGTAAATTAACAAAGTAACACACACACACACACACACACACACAGATGCCATTAACTCCATATGCAATAACAAATTCACCTTTCTAACCATGATGTACACTTTTTCCAGCACAAAGCTGATACTTAACTTCACCTTAGCATGAATTAATTTATGTAAGTTTCCTATTATGGAAAGAGAGAAGAAGGGATTCCTTGGAATTCTGAGTCTATGCTTTTCTGCACTGGGAAGGAGGGAATGGTATTAAAATAATCAGGCTTCCCTTGATAGGGATACGTGCTGTGCTTAGATATAATACATCGTGGCTTTTTAATAGAATTAAATTTAGAATATGATTCTATGTCTCCAGTCTCCTCCTAGGATGAAGAACAAACCTTCTTAAACCCTACGTTCTTTAATCTTAGTCCATTCCTTTCTACTTTTATCATGTTTATTTTATACTTTACGTAGCTTTTTGAGTTCAGTGCTTAGTATTTATTTCAAATTATTTCATATTATAGAATATGATTTATTTTTAAATGTTTATGGAGTTTCATGGTTATTATATATTTGTATTTATGATGAGTTTAGGGAGCGCAGTTTACTTTCTTTATAATGTTGCATTCTTGCTCCTCACTTTACTTCTTCCCACTATGGAGTTTTCTTTACTAACATTACAGTAAGATGTGGAAACCATCGATATTACATTTGGTATTTAAATGATATGCCTTCATATGAGCACCCTTGATGTTTTCCATCTCCTTAAAATGACTGTGTGTGTATATATATTTATACATATGTACATATATTATATACACATATATGTAAAACCATTTCTTTGTCATAAAACTTATTATAATTTTATCTCTTTTTTTAGGAATAGTTCTTAAAAATAATGAGACTCTACTACAACATGGAGTTAAACCACAGGAAATTGTACAAGTGGAAATCTCTTCTAAAAATCCAGATCTATATCAAATCAGAAGAATAGCTGGACTGAGTAATGGCTCTCAAATCATAGCTGTCAGAGTAGAAACTGGTTAGTTATTTGATTTTTTCTTTTTTTTTTTAGATAAAGTATTTTTGAGTCTCTTTGTGGTTGAACTTTCATTCAGTCTTGGTTTTCTCTCCTCAGGTATTGATCAGTACCAGAATGTAGCTGTTGAGATTGTAAAATCTGACTTTCACAAACCATTTCTTGGTGGATTCAGGCATAAGATAACAGGAATAGAATATCACAATGCTGGAACACAAACTGTACCCAAAAAAGTTCTTGAAAAAGTTGATGTATTTTGTAGGGATACCCAGGTAATACATTTAGTTTTCATTTTGGTTTTTGAAGCTACAGAACCAAAAATCATTGTACTATATGACTCTCTCAAATTAAGTTCTTCTGAGTAATTATATGGGGCTCTGGTGGCAGGGTGGTTAAGCATTTGACTGCCAATCAAAAGGTCAGCAGTTCTAATCCACCAGCCACAACCTGGAAACCCTATGGGGAAGTTGTACTCTATCCTGTAGGGTCGCTGAGTCGGAATTGCTATGAGTAATTATACTGCAATTAAGATAACAAGAGAAAAATTAACTTAAATGTGTAGGGAAATATGCTTTTCACTCATTTATGATTGTACATGTATATTTAAAAAAAAACAAAAAACATTGCTGTTGAGTTGATTCTGACTCCAAGGAGCAGCTGGGGGATTTGAACTGCTAACCTTTTGGTTAGCAGCTAAGCTCTTAACAACTGTGCCACCAGGGCTCCTGTTTGTATATAGTGGATACTTATTTACATTTTTATGGTTTTATTTTAGACAGTTCATGAGAGAAGAAAGTTCCAACAGACTACAAATACAACATCCACACAGATGACTAAAATCGGTGTGTATGTATCAAATATGACTGATAAACTGGGAACACCAGGGAGATATTTTACAGCAGCAGAATACCATGCTAGAAGATTACAAGCGGTAAGAAGAATTTTATTGTGGATAACTACTAAAAATCAAATATATAAACCAGTTGTTCTCTGTACATGTCTGTGCCTGTGTGTGCTTCTAAAAGCCTCACTAGAAATGGGAAGGACAGTCCATGGGTGTGAGTCACATTTCATTGGTAATAAAGCAGTTTTTGTCTCCAGTCTCCTCCTAGAATGAAGAACAAACCTTCTTAAACCCTACATTCTTTAATCTTAGTCCATTCCTTTCTACTTTTATCATGTTTATTTTATACTTTACGTAGCTTTTTGAGTTCAGTGCTTAGTATTTATTTCAAATCATTGCTGTTTTAGGCAAGATTATATCATGTATAATTATAGATTTAAAAAAATTTTTTTT
>NW_004444103.1:1205058-1212886 GCF_000243295.1 Trichechus manatus latirostris
AGCATAACAACGATCGTGAGGATGATGCAGGACTGGGCAGTGTTCTGTTCTGTTGTACATAGGGTCGCTATGAGTCGGAACCAACTCGACGGCATTAACAACATCATCATCATCCCCGGATTGGTATGTGGCAGGGCAAAATCTACTAGGTTATTTAAACAACTGGTTTTTGATGTCTCATTATTGTACGCAAGCTAATACATAGTTTATTTAAAATTTTTTATTTCAAAAATAAAAATTTTAATTGTCACACTCTTTTGCTTGTTCTTTTATATTGATTCAGTAGCTTTTCCCTTCTCTAAAAATGTTAGTTTTAGCTACTCTGGTCTTGTTTTCTTTACTCTAGTAGAGTAGCTCAGAAACTTCAGCATGCATCAGAATCACCTGGAGGGCTTTGTTAATGTGTAAAATGTTATGCTCCATCCCAAAGTTTCTGATTCAGTAACTCAGGTGGGGCCTGAAAACTTGTATTTCTCATCATTTTCCAGGTGGTGCTGAAACTGTTGGTTGGGGGCCACACTTGGAGAATCTCTGCTCTAGTAATTCTGTTTCACACAAGTGTAAATTCTTCGCTTTGGTTGAGGGAGGAGCTTTTTATTTTGTTGGCTCTTCTCAAATGTTTGGTTATTCTCAGATGCACAGGCATAGAGCATTATACATTCCTAATGTCCGGAGTGCTAGCAGCATATTTGATCGCCACAGCCTGGCCCCAGTGGCTTTAGGGACGGACAAGGCTGATACTGGGAGAATCAGCTAGCTAGTTTTCTGGATAAGAGGAGCTTCTTCCTGAGTACACCAGCCTTCTGGGATATAAATCACTCTTGCCTAGGTATGAATACTTGTTGCTGTTTGCCTCAATTATTTTAGAGGAGACTGTCCCTTTTGCATTTTTGAAACAGTCGCTTGTTAGTCACCCCGAGACCCTCTTTTGCTCTTAGCATCCCTCAGTTTGGAGCTTGAAGCAGCCCTGGAGCAACTTCTGTATTTCCTAGCCTGCCTCTCCAGAAGATTCCTTCTTCAGTTGATTCCACCTGCCTCTTTTCTTGGGGGGATTCTTCAAAGTTTTTATTCCTGTGGAGGCACCCCTTCAATATGATCCAATGTTTTTATTGATTTCTGCTTTACATAGTTTTTCTGTAATTATCAGGGATGAGTGTGAGGGAAGGGGATGTGTCAGCATATCCTCTGTTCTCGATGTCATAAAGAAAATTATAAACTCTTTCAGCTATTTTACAAGCTTTTTGAGGGTCAGGTACTATGGCCAAACTCTTAACCATATTTATGTCCATCACAGCTAAATAAATACTTTTTTTCTTAAGTCTCCCTTTTATCTAACCTGCCTTTGGTCATTTCTCTCACAGCTTAGCTAGTGTGCATTTAGGAAATATAGTTTTGTTATAAGTGTGAGTCTCAGCTAATAGTAATTAAGAGACACTAAAAATAATTAATATTCATAACACTAATTAATATTTACTGGGGACTTATGCTATTCCAGGCATTGGGCTAAGCACTTTATATGCATACTGTTGTTTTCACTATTTTACAGATAAGGCTACTGAGAAGGCAGGTAACTTTCCCTAAGTCAAACAACTAATAAGTGGCAGAGTGGAGATGCAAGCTAAGGTTGACTCCAGAGCCTACAGTTTTAAGCATTGTAATAGTTGTCTCCCTCCCCCCATGAGGGTGTATTTGCTAGCTTTCAAAGTCAAATAGCAGTGGTGTTCATTATCTATGGGCTTTATGTCCTAGTGTATTGAGAATATCTGGCGTGGAGGCAAAAACTAGACTGTCAGTGTTTTGTTCTTTTTTTTGCTGAATGGGAATTGCAATCATCATTGCCTTTCTTTATTGCCTGTTAAAAAAGCTGACAATAGGCCATTCTTACTTCCTTTTAACTATAGGTCATAGTGTTACAGACTTACTACAGGCAATGGCATGCTAAAATTGTGGTAGAGGAGTTAAGAAGACAGAAGAAGTTGAGGTTGGAGTGGGAATTACAAGAAGAACTAAGGAAGATAAGAGAAAAAGAGGAATGGATGAAAATGGATTATTACCGGAGGCATAATCCTAAAACAGAAGAAGATTTTGAACTTCTTTATAATGCACTGGAACGTAAGTTTGACATAGGCTTTGCATTATATATTAATTTTATAATTTTTCATTAAGAGGAAAAGTAGATTTATAGAAGACAAAAGAAAGACTACTATTTTAGGAAAATTTCTTGTGAACCTGGATTAGAGTATTAAAAAAGGTGAATAATGTCTTATATTTGGGGTAGGAATTAAGGCTGGAATGAAACTGGATATACCTTTCTTTACATTAATAACCAATAGATAAAATGTTCACACTGCTCTGAAAATTTTGCAGTTTTAATACATTATCTCATTTGATCCTCATCCCTGTGAGATACAGAGAACATACTGTCCAGTCTGGTTCTCTGTCTTGAGAATTTGTGAACTAATAGTTGAACCGTTATTTAATCCTTCAGTCCAGCAATCTGTTTCATTCTGCCCTTTAGGGGAAGGGCTTGGTAATATCTTTTTAACTCCGCTCCATTGATTACAATATATAAAAGTATGTATACTTTATTTCTTCCATAGTATGTGTGCTAGTCACTGACACACTGAAAGTTTCAGTTACTTGGACAAGCCAAGCACTCCCCACTTGGCATTGGATAAACCGTTCCCCTTCCTGAAGCCCTTCCCCCACTGCCTGCCTTCCCATCTCAGCTTAAATGTCACCTACTCAAAGGCTTTTGTGACTGACATAAAACTTGAATATCTTATTGAGATCTCATTACACCCCATACGATTCCTTTATATCACGTGCCATTATTTGTAGTAATATAGCTTTTGTTTAATATTTATTTCCACCACTGGATTGCAAACTCCGTGTAGGCGGAATTTATTTATTTTTTGATGATCTCTCTCTTTCTATGCCTGGCACACATGCCCAACAAATATTGGCACAGTGAATGAATGAATGAGAGGAAGATACCCGGGAATGTAGTAATGCAACTATCTCTAGCTTCCCTTTGCCTGTAGTACTTGCTAAAGTGGAAGTAACTGGAACAGAAGAGTTATTTATCATGAATTAGATGCCTGAGAGTGGAGAAGTTGTGATGACATTATGTCATCTTGTAATGACATAAAAGACTTAAAAATGAGAAATACCTTCAAGACACCCATTTCTCCAAACTTCAGTTTCTTCATGTGTGAAAAAGATTTAATTTCCTTCTTATCTACTTCAGAGAGCTTTATAAAGTGAAAAATACAAACTAGTATATGTATGAAAGTACTTTAAAAAGTGCAAAGCCCTATCCATATGTGAGTTACTGTCCTATAGTAAGTAATTTTACATAGAATTTGTGTATTAGATTTATATATGTCCACATGCATGATTTATAGGAGAAAAACAAAAATGAAACAAATGAAATTTCTTAAATAAAAGACATCTCTTAGTTTTCTTCCAGCCTTTAAGTTCTACATTAAAACCTCTAGAATAATAATTTTTAAGTTTTGTTTTATTATAGTTAAAATTTCTGGTTCACCGGCTCAATAATTTATATTGCTCTTCGATTTAATGTAGTTCTTTTCATGCCTTATTCACAGTTCAATCTTTGAAACTGCTGCCCTCTTGTGGCTCATAGTGACAATTGCATAGTTTGAACTAAAAACTTTTCTTCCAGATAACCTTTCCTTTAGTAATTAAAGGCAAAATGAAATCAATTTATGAAAATAAATTTAACTGTATAAAATCATATATCAAAGTCAAGACTATCTCCAAGCAACAATGTTTGATTTTTGTCTTTTTTTTATTCTTATGTTAATATTTTGAGTGCGACTTCTTTCATTGATCTGGAATTGTCCCTAGGGCCAAATAATTGAAAAAAGTAGAGCCCTGGTGGCACAGTGGTTAAGAGCTACAGCTGCTAACCAAACCAAAAGGTCAGGAGTTCGAATCCACCATCTGCTGCTTGGAAACCTTATGGGACAGTTCTACTCTGTTCTATAGAGTTGCTGTGAGTTGGAATTGACGCGACGGCAGTGGGTTTGTTTGTTTTTGGTTAAGTACCTCACATTATAAAGAAAGCCTCCAATAATTGGGGCAGGACATATTTCCACAGGGCTTCCTAAGATGTGGGAGAAGTGGCTCTAAAGGCACCAGCTACCATTCCAACCCTACTTTCTAGTTTTTATAAGAACACTAGGGTGGAGAGAGAAGGGGAAGTTAAAGGAGTCAGTGGGGTGGAATACTTGATGTTTATACCCCACTGAGTTGAGGCTGTCAGTGTATCAGTTACAGATGGGATGTTGTTTAATGTATTAATTACATAGTCCCTATTTTATTTTTCTTCTAGGTGCACTCTTGGTTAGGGTATAACACTTCTGTAATAGTAATGATGTTCTGGAAAAGGCTGTGATTAATAAAAGTAAACATCATGATTTCAAACCAATTTGTATTTTCTGGTTACTAATTCTCTGTTGGTTTTATGTGTGCAGCGATCTTCTCTGAGTCTTTGGCTTATCTTTTCTCTTTTTTTTTATGATGTCTTTCGAGGTCCAGAAATTCTACATTTTAATGATGGGAAATATATCAGTCTTTGTTGTTTTTTAGAAATCATATCCTACCCAGAGGTCATAAAACTGTTCCTTAGACGAAATAAACGTTCACTTTTCAAATTCAGATTGTTAATCAAACTGGGAAACCCTGGTAGTGCAGTGGTTAAGAGCTTGGTTGCTGACCAAAAGGTTGGCAGTTCGAATCTACCAGCCGCTCCTTAGAAACCCTATATGGGACAGTTCTACTCTGTCCTGTAGGGTCATTATGAGTTGGAATCGAGTTGGCAGCAATATGTTTAATCAAACTGGAATTGACTTTTGTGCATAGTATGAGATGGGTTCTACTTTATTTTTTCATATGGATGTCCTGGGGACATTTCCTGACAGTATACAGGCAGTCCCTGGGTTACAAAATGAGATCTATTCCTAAGTGTGTCTTTACGTTGAATTTGTAGGTAAGTTCGAAGAGATTGCATACAGTTCTTATTTAGCCTTACTTAGTGCAAGAGAAGACTGAAGCCTTTTACAATGATAAAAAACCTGCACGTGAAGGTGCTGAGAATTTGTATTTCCACCCCAGATACACTGAATCAGAATCTACATTTTAACACGATCTCCAGGTGATTTTCATGTCAGAATCTACATTTTAACAAGATTTTAATGGAGATTTTCTCTGTTATGCCACCTCTATCATTTAAGTTTTTTTGCATGTGTGGGTCTATTTTTGGCTTTTTATTCTGTTCTACCGCTATTTGGCTGTTATCTCATTACTTTTACTGTAAGTTGCCATCAAGTCGATTCCAACACATACTACACTGGCTTAATTACTATATCTTCATGGTAATAAATACTTGGTAGGTTAAGTTTCCCTACCTTGGTTGTCTTTCAATTTTTTTTTTTTGTTGTTGTTCTTCTTGGTGTTTATTCTTTTATATAAATTTTAGTACGGCTTGTCAACTTCCACGAAAAATGTTAGATATTGATTGGAATTTAATAATTTGCAATTAATTTGTGGAGCCTTGGTGGCGCCATGATTAAGAGCTCGGCTGCTAACCAAAAGATGGGCAGTTTGAATCCACCAGCTGCTTCTTGGAAACCCTATGGGGCAGTTCTACTCTGTCCTGTAGCGTCACTATGAGTCGGAATGGACTTGATGGCAACGAGTTTTGACATTGATTCTTCCTGTTCATAAACATGATATATGTTTCCATTTATTTACAACTTTCTCTGTGTCTTTCAATTAAGTTTTATAATTATCTCCAAAAAGTTTTATTAGATTTACTGTTAGGTAAATGATACATTTTAAAAAATAAAATTTCTGTTTATTGCTGGCTTTAGCAGTGCAGTAGGTTTTGAAAATTGCTTTTTTCTTTTCCAGAGAACCTGTTGGTCTCTTTTTATTTGTAATAATTTGTATATTCTTTTGTGTTTCTTATGTAGACAATCATATCATTTATGAATAATGATGCATTTCTTATTCCTCTTGTTTCTTTTTCTTGTCTTACTGAGCTGTTGCTGTGTAATGTTGAGTGGGGCTGGTGACAGTGTACATCAGGTCTTGGTTCTTATTGCAAGGAGAATGATTTTAAACTTTCATCATTAAGAATATTTATGATGGGTTTTTTTTGAACATTTTATTGTGGTTTGGGTGCAATTTTGCAGACCCATTAGTTTCCCATTCAACAATTTATACACATTTTGTTTCGTGACATTAGTTGCAACTCCCTCAGTGTGACAGCACTCTACCCAGTTCATCTCCGAGTTCCTCGTTTCCACTCGCCCATCTTTCCTGTCCCTTCCTGCCTTCTGAACTAAATGCTGCCCTTTTGGTCTCCTATGGTTGATTGTTCTGAGAAGCACATTCCTCACAGGAGTTCCTGTTCACTTTATAGGCCTGTCTATTGTTTGGCTGAAAGGTGATCTCTAGGTGTGGGTTCAGTTCCAGGTTTGAAGGGTATCTAAGGGCCTTAGTCTTGGGGGTTCCACCAGTCTCTATCAGACCAGTGAGTCTGGTCTTTTTTATGAATTTGAATTTTGTTCTACATTTTTTTCCCGCTCTGTCCAGGACCTTCTACTGTGATCCTGCTCAGAGCAGTTGGTAGTGGTAACCGGACACTGTCTAGTTTTTCTGGTCTCAGGCTAATGGAGGCTGTGGTTCGTGTGGTCTGTTAGTCCTTTGGACTAACTGTTTCCTTGAGACTTTGATTTTCTTCACTCTTCTTTGCTCTAGATGAGAAGAGACCAATAGTTTTATCCTAGATGTTCGCTTGCAAACTTTTGAGACCTCAGTCATTACTCACTAAAGTAGAATGCGGAACATTGTCTTTATGGACTCTGTTATGCCAGCTGACCTAGATGTCCCCTGAGACTATGGTCCTAAGCCCTCAAGCCTAGTGACTCAGTCCTTCAAGATGTTTGGTTATGGCTAAGAAGTTTTCATACCTGTGTACCTCGTGCTCCACTGTATACATGGATATATTTGCAGCACATGCAAATGTGTATTTAGAATTATCCTCTGCCAAACCTATATATGGTTGTGGGTGTACTCCCATAAACCATCCCATACCTGTTCAGCTTACATATCTACCTATGTATCCACTCGTGAATTATTGTTTGCTATTGCAAGACTGTGTATGTAATAGTATTTACTGTTGCTGCCTTTTACTCTTGCATACCTCCCAGTGTCTTCCTTTGCCTTGGTCATGTTGTGCTGACATGCCCTTACTGTGTATTGCCTTTCCCTTCACCCAAGTTAATACGTGTCTACTATCTAGTTAGTGATTTTCCCTGCCTTACCCTCTCATCCCTGGTAAACATCAGAGAACGTTTCTCTCTGTGTGTAAACCATTTCTTGACTTTTTATAATAGTGGTCTCATACAATATTTGCCCTTCTGTGATTTATTCATTTCACTCAGCATAATGTTCTCCAGGTTCGTCCACGTTGTGAGGTGTTTCACGGATTCGTTATTCTTTAATATTGTGTAGTATTCCATTGTGTGTATGTACCACATTTTGTTTATCCATTCATCCGTTGATGGGCACTTAGGTGTTTCCATCTTTTTGCTATTGTGAATAATGCCGCAATGAACATGGGTGTGCATACATCTATTCGTGTCATAACTCTTATTTCTCTAAGATATATATCTATTAGTGGAATTGCTGGATCATATGGTATTTCTAACTTTTTAAGGAGGTGCCATACTGTTTTCCACAGTGGTTGTACCATTTATTCCTACCAGCAGAGTATGAGAGTTCCAGTCTCCTC
>NW_004444103.1:1214987-1215912 GCF_000243295.1 Trichechus manatus latirostris
TCTAATGTTGAATCATCCTTGCATACCTGGTATGAATTTCACTTGATCATGATGTATTATTTTTTGATATGTTGTTGTACTCTGTTGGATTTTGTTGAGAAGTTTTGCATCTATATTCATGAGGGATATTGGTCTATAATTTTATTTTTTTTAGTGGTGTCTTTGCCTGGCTTTGGTATCAGGGTTATGCTGGCTTCATAGAGTGAATTTGGGAGTATTGCATTCTTTTCTATGTTGTGAAATAGTTTGAGTAGAATTGGTGTCAGCTCTTCTCTGAATGTTTGGTAGATTCTCCAGTGCAGCTGTCTGGGTCAGGGCTTTTTTTGTTGTTGTTGTTGAGAGTTCTTTTTTTTTTTTACCTCTTCAATTTCTTCTTTTGTTATGGGTATGTTCAAATTTTCTACCTCAGTTTGTGTTGGTTTAGGTAGGTAATGTGTGTCTACAAATTTGTCCATTTTTTCTAGGTTTTCAAATTTGTTGGAGTACAGTTCTTCATAGTATTCTATTATCTTTTTTTATTTCCTTTGGTTATATTGTAATGCCACTCATCTTATTTCTTATTTGTGTTATTTACATCTTCTCCTTCTTTTTGTTTGTTAGTTTGGCCAGTGGTTTGTTGATAATTAATCCTTTCAAAGAACCAACTTCTAGTCTTGTTGATTCTTTCTATTGTTTTTCTGTTTCACTTATTTCTGCTGTAATCTTTATGACTTCCTTTCTTCTGGCGACTGTGGGCTTTTTTTTTCTGCTCTTTTTCTGTTTGTTGAAGTTGTAGGGTCATGTTTTCTTATCCTGCCACACTCTATCTCTTGACTGGTGCATTTACTCCATTTACATTCAGTGTAATTGTTATTAGTTACGAATTTACCATTGTCATTTTGTTGTGCTTTTTTTTGTGATGTTGATGCTTTCTTCGTTTCATATA
>NW_004444103.1:1217775-1218740 GCF_000243295.1 Trichechus manatus latirostris
GGGTGCTGTCACTCACCAGTTGGGGGGTTTGGGTGATGGGCGTGTGTGACTGCATGGGCACGTGGTTGCTGCTGTTCAGCTAGATGGGAGCAGATGCTGCCACACTGGAGCAGCCTTCCTGCTGCTCATTTATGATAGGTTTTTGATTGATATCCTTTATTAGACTAAGAAAGTTCCCTTCCGTTCACAGTTTGCTAAGAGGTTTCTTTGTATTTTTTGTGTGTTTGTTTTTAATGGTTGTTAAATGTATTCACATGCTTTTTCTGCATTGATTGAGATAATTATATTGTTGTTATTCATTTGAAATGATATTATGTTGAATTACATTGTTATGTTTTTTAATGGTAGGCCACTCTTTCAGGGATAAATCCAAGTTGATTATGATGTGTGTATTTCTTTCTTAATGTACAGTCGGCCCTCCATATCTGCGGGTTCCACATCTACAGGTTCAACCAACTGCGAATTGAAAATATTCCAAAAACAAAAAGGGGGGTGCCTAGGGGCAATGTGGAAGGCAGCACAAGGCAAGACAGGGTTCGGCCCTGAGGAACGATATGTGGCTGTGAAGGAAGAAGCTCCCAGGGGAGACAGAGGCAGCCACACCCCAACACATTTTGGACAAGTGAGGACACTAGGAATGGGGTTGTGAACTTACGTGGGGGTGCTTCTTGGCCTGACTGAGGATCTGACCAAGCATGTTTGCAGTAGAGGTCTTGGGTCCGGAAAGACAGAACAAAGTTGTTAGGCCCAGGACCTAGCACTCTCTGCATCATATATATGCAGGCGTCCAAAGTCACTCAAGACCTCCTACCTGAAGGACCCCTGGCTCAGAAGGTAGCCTGAAGCAGGAGGGCCCAGATGTGGCTGTCCTTAAAAGTACCTGCTTTGCTCCAGTGCCTGATGCCTGCCCTAACGTGGCCTGACCATCACTATTCCACTTCAAAGCAAAACACTCTTCATTCCTG
>NW_004444103.1:1219586-1220541 GCF_000243295.1 Trichechus manatus latirostris
TTTTTAATGGTATTTTAAGTTGGTTTTTTTTTTTTTTTACAGATTTTCATTTCTGATTATTGCTAGCATAGAAATTTAATTGATTTTTGTATATTGATCTTGTATCCTGCAGCCTTGCTAAACTCATTAGTTCTGGTACTTATTTGACAGATTCCATTGGGTTTTCTGTATAGAGGATCATGTGGTCTGTAAGTAAGCATAGTTTTACTTGTTCCTTTACATTCTAGATGCCTTTTACTTCTTTCTCTTGCTTTGTGACACTGGCTAGAACCTCCAGTATGATGTTGAATAGCACTAGTAAGACTGTATATTCTTGTCATGTTTCTAATAGTAGGGTGAAAGCTTTCCAGCTTCTTGTGTTTGTTTTTTGACCTATGAACTTTTCCTTATTTTCCTATGAGCTCAGGTCTGCTTTTAGAAAAATGTAACATTTTCAAGCTGTTTAGTGATGGGAACTTTTTTTCAGGATATAAATAGAAGTTTCTGTTCTACTGCTTAGTGATAGAGCTACTGCTGGTCATTGAATTTCCACTGTATTTCATATTATCCAGAAAAAAAAAATCACCTAGAAAGGACTTTTGATAAATCCTGCATGGACAGAAATATTGAGATGTCTTCACCCCGGGATAAGTTCTTCAGTGACATCTTTTACTATGAAAAACTACATATGTGTGTACATGCCACATGAGCTCTTAGCTCATGTCTGCTGATGTCCAGTGAGTTAGTACGTTGTAGCTGTATTGGCACTTCTGCTCTTAATGATTTACTTTACTCTCTCTAGCAGTGAATAGAGCACATGGAAATAGTGGTTTAAAAAGGGTCTAAACACAGGCATAAAAATTTATCGTTTTTCCAGGTTCGAGAAATTATTCTCTGGTATGCTAATATCTTCCATTAAGATTAAGAGCAGGCACCATTAGTTACGGCGTATGGTTTAAGACAAAAATGTCATCAC
>NW_004444103.1:1221912-1223207 GCF_000243295.1 Trichechus manatus latirostris
GTTCGCCTTTGTACCTGGACACCTGATAAGCCCTTGCTCAATACGTCTAGTAAATATTTATTGAGTTAATTTCTAACCCTTTGCCTTGCTTTGACTTGTGTTAACTTTGCTTTCTGACTCTTCTGTAATCATTACCTTCTGATCTCAAGGCACCTTGATTTCCAGCTTCTATGAACCACAGGGCCCAGTCCATCAACATGTCTGACCCTGCATTTTTGCTCTGAACCTTGATTAGATTTTTCCATTCAGACTTCCGGTCTGTGATGAACATTTAAAACTACAGATTCATAGAAACTGCTGGTTTGTGTGCCATATTGGATATTCTGCTCTCTCTTACTTGGAAATTACAGTTTTAGACCTCAGAAATTTTAGAATGAATATGGACTTTAGGTACTCGTCCTATCTGTTCATTTTACAGATGATGAACTTCAGACCCTAGACATTAGATAATTTTTACAAGGAGAGGTGTTAAAGAAACAAAATGAATTTATTCTTCCAAATGAGCCAATTCCTTTAGAGTATTTTGCTTAAAAATATTGGTGGTTATTGGCATCTCAAATTTTTTTCATTATCAGCTGTAGGAAACATACATTTTATCAAAGGTGGCAAAATCTCATATGTTTCTTACATAATGTCTTCTCTGTATAGCTCTGGAAACTGTCAGATCAGATATAAAATCAACTTTGTCCAGCTGCTCTAGTAACCTGTGTTTTCCATTCCTTATTAGTAGTTGAGGCATGGTATTCTTCTGCTACCATGTTCTATCCCTTACTGTAGATTCACAGGGAAGTTGTTCATCTACTAGAGAATCTTACTGGAATTAAGGTCCATCATTTTCATCCCTAATTAGCTTGGTTGGGTTGTTTCCTTTTTAAAAGTCTTACTAATAATCTAACGAAAACGTAAAATCTAAATATAACCATTTTCCAGAAAAAGAAGTTGAAGAACTTAGTAAAGAGATTATATGTATACTTCACATATATGGATAAACATATTTGAATACACACTTATATGTATATCTCCCAACTCACTGAGGATTTCAGTATTAATCTAGTAGAGTAGTAGACTACTTTTTGAGGCTGCCAGAATATCTTAAATAATATCCTAGTGCCCGAAATTTATTATAGGTTCCAAAGGTTTCTAATACAAAATTGGAAAGTGAAACAGGCTTACTAACTATCATTCAATATTTATTTGCTTTTTGGGAACATCCATATAATCCCGTAAGGTAAATATTCTGTTATTATTTCTGCAAGCAGGCAATTTTTTCTCTTCATCTATGTACTGCCTTTTGG
>NW_004444103.1:1225993-1228634 GCF_000243295.1 Trichechus manatus latirostris
TGTGAAAACATACAATTAAGGGAAAAACTAATTACCCTTTTGTGGTGAAACTGCCTGTTTGATATTGAGGAGCCTGTTTCCATAGTGACCAATTTCCTTTTATAAACCTGATCTTTCCAAACAATTAAAAGCCAATCCAGCCAAAAGAAGAAAAGGGATACAGTTCTCCAGGATATTAGCCTGTAATGATTCTAGTTCTGTGATTCTTATTATCTGAAAACATTCATTCTGAAAAACCATGTATTTTGATGCCATCAGTGCCCTCCCCTCATCTTATTTATACACTTGCGTATATGATATCAGTTTTTCAGTGGCTTTAACTACTACCTGCATCCTGGAACTCCAGGCCAGACCTTCCTTAGGAGCTTCCAAATCACACATCCAGCTGCCTACTCCTATTGTTCTTTGGATATCACAAAGTGCGCCTCAAGTTGACATGTCAACCCCTAAGTCATCATCATTCATCATTCTTCGTTTCCCCTCACCCCCAAACAGATCCTGTTCTGTAACGCTCACATAACCTATGTCTATAAATGGTTCATCATCTACGCAGTTGCTCCAGACAAAAACCTGGGTGTTGTTCTTGACTTCTCCATCCAGCCACCAACCTGTTTGTTCTGTTACTTTACTATCTCATTAATTCTTTACTTCTTTTTTTCTAAACCCAGTACCACTGCCTATAGGGAAATGCTCTGCCATGGTACCCTGCCAACCTTGCATGTATCCAAATAGGCCATGTAAGCAAACACTTGAACTGCAGCTAATCTGAGTATTGGCAGAATATCTTGTGATCCCAGAACATGAGAGAATGGAGGCCTCTGAGGAGCTTCTGTGGGTCAGTTCCTCGCTCTCGCCTTTATCTCCCCTGGGAGGCTGTTATGGGACAGGCTTTGCCTTGTCTTGTCTTGTGTGTGTAAACTTGACGCTGACTTAATTGAATCTGAATTTCCTTCTCATTCGATGTCTTCCAGTTGGTCTCTCAGCCTCCAGTCTCACTTCTCAGTTACCTCCTCCATCATCCCTACCGCTGCCAGAGTGACCTCACTGAACACAACTCTGATTTTACCCCTCCCACCACCCTCCAGGGAAGAAGGCTTTTCATGGCCGATTCTCTGCACACCTCACCCGTCTCACTGTTGCCTCACTATCGTCTGTCCTGGCACACTACATTCACACTGCTCCAGCCACACTCAACCACTTACATGTCCTTAGAGAGAGCACATGTGCTCAGTGCTTTTGCATCTGATCCTGCCTCTACATGGAATACTCTTTCCTTCCTCTGTAGCCAGCTACTCATATTCAAAACAAGCTCAAGTGCCCCTTCTTCCAGAAAGGACCTCCTGATCCTCCTACTTTAGCCTGCACCACATGCTCCCATGAGATCCTGTCTTGCCATTGTCTTTGTGTGTAGTGGTCAGTTTTTATTGTCTGTTTACAAGTCTGAATCCTTCTTAGATTCTGAACTTCTTAAGACAAGCGCTATTTTTTATCTCTGCATCTTCAGATCCAGCCACAATGCATACTACAGAGTATCAGTAAATCCCTAGAGAGGAAGACAGGGAGGGTAAATAAGGGGCAGGAATATGGTTGTGTAACTTTATATACTAGATGTCATCAAGAAACAGTGTATGTAGATTTTACATAATGTAGAAATTTTGTTCACAAGAATTCCTATGAGGAAGCAAGACCTGTTTTTGTTTTTTGTAAATACTTTGGTTAAGTGTTTGGGGTAGAATCTGATGCCCTGAAAGATCCTGGGTGTGGAAAGAATTGCTGTGTGCCAGGAAGATGGAGAGTTTTGAGTGTTGCCCTGGAGAGGGAGCGAGTTGGAAGGCAGTGGGAGTGCAGTGCAGTGTCTTTTCTAGTTAGGTGGTGGTTATTGTCTGGTGCCATCAAGTCATTTTCGACTCATAGCGATCCCATGAGATGGAGCAGAACTGTCCCATAGGGTTTTCTAGGCTGTAGTCTTTACGAGAGCAGATCGCCATGTCTTTCTCCCGCAGAGCCGCTGGGTGGGTTCCAACTGCCAACCTTTTGGTTAGCAACCATCTTCGCAACTGAGCGCTTAACCATTGTGCCACCAGGGCACAATAAATAAGTGAAATGGATTTTTTTTTTTGGAGGGGGAAAGTGAGCCAGAGAAATGAGCTGGTCTTCAAGTCCAGACTGACGCAGGGCAGCATGCAAAGATGCAGGACCAGGAGGCTGAGGAAGGATGGAAAAGTCAGCCACAGAACATGTAGAAATCAAAGGGAAGGCTCTTTGAGGCTTACAGCCTTTGGAATTGGTGTTCTAAGTCCAGGGTTATCCAGCTGACAAGCTAACTAATCTCATATCCACAGGGTAAGATTCAGAGGAAATGGACATGTTGGCTGCTGCCGAGGCTTTTATCTCAGCTTTGAACAAAGTGTTGTTCTAGGGCAGGAAAAACAACCACGGGGTGAAACAATGACACGTGAGGTCGTTCCCCAGTCCCTTACATGGCCTGACTAGTCCAGTCTTTAAAAATACTGACTTTGAAGGTCAACTCTTCAGACAGGAATTGGACTGGACTGTGGGACATAAAGTGATACTTGTGAGGAGTGTGCCTCTTAGCTCAAGTAGATACAAGAGACTAAACGGCCAGCTTCTGTCCGGAGGT
>NW_004444103.1:1228862-1238347 GCF_000243295.1 Trichechus manatus latirostris
CAAGTTATGGCAAATGTTAAAATCTGTTATTACTCTAATACAAGATCATTTTTAATCATCGTTTTGTATACTAAGCATATATGATGCCATACTAAGCATCATAAAAAACAATTAAGATAGATTTTATAGTTAGTGTTCTGTTGTAAATACAATAGCTGTTCTTCTTTATGCCCCACCCACCATGCTAAGCATTGTCTCTAATATTTAGGAGGGTCCATTAAATGTGTTGATTTCAGATAATTTGATTGTAGTAACTTATTATTCTAGAAATTTTTTTATATTGCTAAGAAAAAATAACTCATAATTCATCCCTGAAGCCAGACAAGGTCAGATATTTTTCAAATGTCAAAACTATCAGAGTCCTAACACAGATATTAAGAGCCACATCAAGCACTGTAACCTGTAGATATGTATAGAGAAATATTTATTTTTTCTTAATTTGGGAATAACTTTAGAGAGTAAAATTTTAGTTTTGGTTTTAGTTTAATTTCATCGAGTCAAATACTATAGGATTTATGGAGACAGTTTTTGATTTTTTATCTTCTTACATTGAACATAGTACTGAATGATGATTCAAATCAGTCTAATCAAGGCACTGAGCAAATCAGTGACTATGGATTCTATACTCAGCTCTCATTCTTAATAAAAGGGTTTATGTGCAGATTTTTTAGAAGCATTGGTTAGATAATTTGTAATTTTAGCACATCAGACGTTGACTTCCCCAGGTCATCATATGTTAAAAACTCACAGGCTAACAAGTAAAGACTTCAGGCCAAGAAATTTGAATGAAAGATCATCAGCCAGTTTCTAATCTATCTTGGGGGCTCTTGACCGAAACTGTGTAAAGAGACTGTTTGAATCTCTGTAGGAGGTTTTCCCCAGATTCAAGGCCATTTATTTGTTTGATTCTCTTTGATTCGTGTACCACTTCTCACAATCACAGGCTTTAAAAACTGCAGTCCATGTTAGCTGTGTCATTTAAATGTTTTTTCCTCCATACTCAGGTGGCCAACAGCTAATGGAATAGAAAAATGGAACCGACTCTCACCTCTTTTCTGAGCACCGCATTACGCAGGGCTGTCCTCTATGGTAGAACAAAAGCCCTTCGCTGTGTAAAAGAAAAGTTGATCACCACCCAGTAGCTTTTAGGGGGTTAAAGTTATTCCTAATTTGTGCCTTTAGGGACTTGAGAATTAATTTAGGAGGGAGAAAAGGCCTCCTCTCACAGTGTAGTCATCTCTTCTCTCTTGTGGAAGCCGCTGCTCACAAGGTTTTTGTTATTGCTCCACCTTCCCTTCCCTGAAATGTGTCTTCCTGCTGTTCTTCTGTTTCTCTCCTCCAGAGTCTGCGCTGTCTCATTTGTTGGCAGCTAAATGGAATTAATTGCGCTCCTGTTCTCTGAAGCAGTTTAAGAGCATGATTGTTGTACATCTCTTATTGCAGCCAGAGCACTCAAAGAAACGGGAAATAGGAAAGAGAAATAAGCAAACTTGATATTCTCCTGCATCAGGGTAAAAAGTATCTTAAAGCCTGAAATCAAAGCAGCCTAGACCTGAAGACCAAGTTATCAGCGTCAGCAGCAAAACATGCTAGTATGAAAACAGCTTTGCCGAACATATTTTTACATCTTCTCAGTCTCAGTCCTCGGGACTGGAACTTCAAATCTAGGGTCCTTTGATTGTATCACTTCGTTCCCTTTAATGTGACTCCTGTTGCTGTCTCCCATAGGGTTTCCAGGGAGCAGCTGGTGGAGTCGAACCTTTTGGTTAGCAGCCAAGCTCTTAACCACCGTACCACCAGGGCTCTTCCATCTGGCTAGCTGCTAGTTATTCTCCTGTTTCCTCTTAGATACTATTTTCTTTCCACCACTCTAAGCTTGGTTAGCCCTCCTCAGTGCTTCATAGCAACCCGCAATCATCAAGCATAAGCACCTTTTATTTTAATTACTTTTTTCTTATCTTTACATTTGAGACCTCTTCAAATTAGAACAACATTTTGTGTACGCGGTACGTCGTATACACTAATATGTAGTAAATACTCAGTAAATATTTGTTAAATGAATGAATGAGCACTGTAGACGCTGTGAGATACACAGAAGAGCTCCATGAGAGATTTATTTATTAAAATATTTTGGGAGGAATAGAATTGACACACATAAAACATTTATAGAACGACTTGGATCCAAATTTCATTGGACTGAGTAAATAAAATAAGAGACACTGCTTACTTGTGTTTTTCTTTACAAGTGAAATAGGATTTCATATACAAATTATATCATTGGTTCAAACATAGTAGTTAAAGGAATATTTATGAAAATGTAGAGTAAGTTCAAAATGGAAGGATGGGAAGGATTTGGATGTATAATATATTTTGAAAAATCTAAAATATTACTGTATCTTATAAAGACTATTTGAAAAAATCCAAAATATTACTGTATTGTATCTTATTAGGATGGGGCTAAAAACTTAGAGGGAAGGTAGAGTTAATTCAATTCATCAGCTAAAAAAATGCGAAGTAGATGAAGTAGGTATTTAATAAAGAGGTTATTACTTGGATTATTACAAATGAGATAAGTTACCACAGGCAGAATAAAAGATATTGCCCCTATTACTGGAATAAACAAAATTACATTTAATAAGTCCACCCTGAGGAAAACTGCATGCAGTGATTGAGACAGTAGTTAGACTTTAGAATTGCATTGTGGAACTTAGCCTGTTGTTGTTAGATGCCATTGCGTTGGTTCCGACTCATAGTGACCCTGTGTACGACAGAATGAAACACATTGCCCGGTCCAGCGCCATCCTCACAATCGTTGCTATGTTTGAGCCCATTGGTGGCAGCCCCTGTGTCAGTCCATCTCATTGAGGGTCTTCATCTTTTTTGCTTACCCTCTACTTTACCAAGCATGATGTCCTTCTCCAGGTTCTGTTCCCTCTTGATAACATCCAAAATATGTGAGATGAAATCTCGCCATCCTCATTCTAAGGAGCACGCTGGCTGTACTTCTTCCAAGACAGATTTATTCATTCTTCTGGCAGTATATGGTATATTCAATATTCTTCACCAACACCGTCATTCAAATGCATCAATTCTTCTTTGGTCTTCCTTATTCATTGTCCAGCTTTTGCATGCATATGAGGTGATTGAAAACACCATGGCTTGGGTCAGGCACACCTTAGTCCTTAAAGTGACATCTGAGGTTAAGATTGCCTATTCCTTAAAACTTTTTGAAAGAGCTTTGAAACAAGCATTAAACTTCAGTAACACTCTGAGACTAACCCAAGATGAGCCTGTATCCATTTGAAACAGTAACTTTTTTATTCCTAAGTAATAATAATTAAACGATAAAAACTTTATTATTGATCTATTTTCTTTTTTACAATCCTTAATCAGTTTTACTTAATTATATCACTCCACTAATTAACAATACATTATTTAATATTAGATTTATTCTCTAATAATATAAATTAATTGTAGAGATGCAGCTTCACATTTACTGGATTAAAAGAAATGAGAATCTAAAGTTTCTTATGAAGGTTCCTAGTTCTGAACTGCATTCATTTTTGATTTGATTAGAAAATGGTGCCATTATTTTTATAGTTGTTTTAAAGAGATAGATTTGTGGTTTTCTATGTAATTTAGCTAATAGTAAGCGTAAAAAAGTAAAGGTAAATTGATGCTGTAAATCAAAAATTCCTCATAATACTGTCATTCTAAACCAAAAAACCATCGAGTCAATTCCAACTCATGGAGACCCCACGTGTTTCAGAACAGAACTGCGTATGGGTATTTTTCAATGGCTATGACCTTAAGGAAGTAGAATACCAGGTGTTTCATCTGAGGCACCTCTGGGTGGATTTGAACTGCCAACCTTTTTGTTAGTAGCCAAGCTCTTAATTCTTTGCACCACCAAGGAACTCCTATATTATGTGTCTATTTGGCTATTCTGCATTCCAATGCAAAGGGATTCTATTTAAACTTTAAATTATATCAAATCTCAGATTTAAATAGTTGGAAACGTGACATAAATTGGGCTACAGGTCCCAAAAGCACTTAACCATCAGCGAACAAATAACTTCCAACTTCTGAAAAGTTAATAATGTGATCAGCATAGTCTTGTTTCTGTTAAATTATAACCAAAGAAAGAAACTGAGCAGCTATATACCCTAAAGTAGAAGAGCAAACAGTAAGTTTTCACTGTGAAATTTCTAGGTGACACATCTTCTCTTAAAGGCTTGGCATGATATAAGAGAATCCGTGGCAAGTACAGACTTACCATCATTAACGATTGTGCTTGTGTTCCTAAGTCTGCCTCTGAATTCTTGGCCTGGGAGTCTCCAGATGAGCTTCAAGGCCAGCCAGCTCCATCTGTGACCCACAGTTCAGGAGGTGGGCTAGGTTGGGAGCTACCATGCCAGATTTAGAAAGAGAAAGTGAGAATCTTAGCCATCATCAGGAAGGCAAGAACCACAGCACTGCTAAGATAGCTAAATGTAGCTGTTTCACTGTGGACATTTGCTTTGTGAAGAATTATGAGTTTACTATAGATTTATTTTTATAGGAAATCAAACCATAATCCATGGAGTCCCTTTTTGTTATATCTTTAGGTCTAACATATTGAGGATTATCACAATTGCTGCCCAAGTTGTCTTTAATTAGCAAGGCATGGTCAAGGCACACTCGTACACTCTCTGAATATAATTCAATCAGGCATATAATTTTTAATACCATTCTAAATAGCACACTTCCTTCCATGGGGGCAATGAATTATTCTATATACTCATCAAGCCATTCAACATACCAGTTAATACAAATTAGTACAAAATCCTGAATCGGTGTTTATCCTTCTACAGATCAAACAGCTCTCTCTCATATTTTTTTTCTAAAAGGTTTTACTTTTGCATGTCTACAGATTCTCCAATTTATTAAATTTTTGTGATACTTTTATTCATAAAGGCACATATTTTTACTCATTAACATGATATTTAGGTAAACTTTTACTAGAATAAACAAAATTATTTTTTAGCCTTTAATTGATAATTATAAACCTAATATTGTTTTTAAGTGCTCAGCTCCAAAGGTATGGAGAACACCTTTTGGCAAAATAATTGAGATGGATACACAGTTCACCATCAGAGCCAGAGAACTGCAGAACATCTATAAATGCATTATGCTGAAAAATATCTCTCAAGATGAGAGGCTGGATGTACTCTTAACGCTTAAACACACTGTGAAGGTACGTTAGCGCTCTCTTAGTTTTGGAGCTCAGCTCACTAGCAATAAAACATTAAGTGAATACTAATATAAAGCAAAGTATCTTACATTAAGTGATTATAAAGATTATTAATGTTTATATTTACAAATTTTAATGTCGTTAGTGACTGAATTTTTTTCGGTATAAATTGGGGGGATATAGTTTATGCATTAATATTTATGTAAAAGTTCTGAAACTATATGATGCATAATAAATGAAAACACAGCACAAAGCATATTTTAAATATAAATATATCCTTATCTGTGTAATGAATACAAATATATAGCATGAGATTAATACTTAACTTAGTTCAATAAAACAGCAATTATTGTCTGCGTGTTTTGTCCTTTTTCAATGAAAAAATTATTTTAGCAGTTTAAAAGAAACATCAGTGTAAGTATTTTAATCTTTTTTCCCTCATCAGTTATTGATTTCTGCATTTTTAATCTGCTTTTAATGAAGATGAAATCAGTGGATGTTGCAGGTCAAGTTTCCTGAGAAACAGACTCTGAGATGGGGGTTTGTGTGCAGGAAGTTTGCTGGAGAGTGCTTTCTGGAGTAACTCTCGTAAGGGAGTGGAGAAGGAAGGATTGGGCAGATGAGAAATTAAATTACAGGGAGTCTCAACAATGGCTTCAGCCAATCTCTCTCTGAAATGAAACTGGGAAGGCCCTACAGAGTCGTCCTAAATTGAGGCAAGGGGGCCAGGCCTTTTAGTCCCCACATTAACCATTTATTGGATGCCGACTGCCTTTGGAAGGAGGTGTGGCCTTGGATGAGGTATCTATCTTCTGAGAGAGCAGTTCTCAGAGAGGGACACGGTTAAGAGTTGTCAGCAAACAACGTACCAGGAGTGGGGAAATGAGTGCTTCAGGCCTAGAGAGGGTGATCTGGGCAGCACATGACAGCATCCACTATACTTACTGCTGCTTGGATCCACTTGTTTCGTGTAATAAGTTTTGGGAGCAGCTCTTGTATCAGCTTTGCCAAGTGTTTATTAAAAAGTATAGAAGAGCGTTATTCCACAGTTACTGACTTTATCTCTGACTCCATAATTCAAGGAAAAAGGCACAAAATCATACATACAGTATAATTCCATTTAAATAAAATCTCAACAATAAGCAATACTAAACCATATTATTTAGAGATGTATACAGAGGTAGTGAAACTAAAAAAAAAATCAAGAAAATGACTACCATAAACACCAGTATGGGAGTTACTTCCATGGGAAGAGAGAGGGGATTGTGATTGGGAAGGGACGAGGGGGTCACTGGAAATGTTGCTATTGCCCTATTTTGGGGGCCTGAGTTGTATCTTCCAGTTCTTCTCTGAGCAGGTGGAGGAACTTACTTCTATTTTACTGCTGTTAAATACTTCTGCCTTATTTACTTAACTCTTAGAGGGAGCTTTCTCACTCAACCACACTCATTTCCATTACTTTATTAAAGAGTTGTTTTGAACGAACATAAACATGCAGAAAAATGCATATAATATATATGTACAGTTTAATAAATATTATGCAGCCAACAACTATGTAACCACCACCCAGACCCCAAAATAGGATATTACCAACACATCCGATATCCCCCTGGTCCCTTCCCAATCACCATCCTCCCTCTCCTCCCCTAGAAGTAGCTCCCATACTATCTTTTATGGTAGTCATTTCCTTGATTTTTTCTTTATAGTTTTACTACCTCTATATACATCTCTAAATAATACGGGTTAGTATTGCTTATTGTTGAGATTTTATTTAAATGGAATTCTACTATATATATTATTTTGTGCCTTGCTTCTTTTGGTCAACATTAATTTGTAAGATTCAAGCTCGTTTTTGTATATAGCTGTAGTTCGTTTATTTCCATATATCAGATACTACTCCTTTGTATGATTAAGCCATAAGCTATTTATCCAACCAATTTATTTATTGATATTTGGTTGTTTCTAATTTTTGGCTACTGTGAACAATGTCTGTAAATGAACATTTCTCTAAGGCATGTAAGAGCAGAATTACTAATTCACAGATTTATGCATATCCTCACCTTCACTAGATAATACCAACATTTTTTCCAAATTAATTGTACCAATTTATACTCCTACCAGCAATGTCTCATTTCTTTTGTAATCTGGTTTTTGGTTTGTTTCGGGTAGTAATTTTGAAAACTTACTTAGTAATTTAAAAAAGTCTGTACTGACTATTTTTTGTGTTTTTTATAGGAACATGAATGTAAACTGACTCAGGAAATTCTAGAATTGATTGACAGAGAGGTTGACCTTATGATGAGAGGAGTCAAATGTCATAATCTAGAAGGACTCAGAAAAAGAATTACAACACTCTTTCTTCATTATATCAAAACACCTCTGTTTAATCCTGAAGTTGCAAGACACCTTAAGGTACTCTACTTTCTTTCCTGTATTCCTTTCTCAGAATCTTAAGATGTCAAACTGTAAATTGAAGTATATTCCAATTTTGCTGTAACACTTTACTTGGGATCCATGTGGAAGACCATCTTATTGGTGAAATCTCCTTTGATTATTTTTTATGTCAATAAACTGTTCATTTAACTTCTGTGTCTATATTTCCAACCTTGAATTCTTTCCTAAGCTCTGAACCAAATTTCCAATTGAATATTGCGTTATGTTGAATGCATCATGATCTCTCACACCTCCATGCTTTTGCATGCACTGTTCCTTCTAATCAGATAATAATAACTTATATTTCCCAAGGATTTGGAAGAGAGTAAGTCAAATGATGCATGCAGAATTAGCCTTTAAACTGAAAAACACTTCTCCTTCGGGCCCCTCCTCTCTCTTTGCACCCCTCCTCCTTGTATTGTCCCAGTTCCAGCTCTTTTTTTAAATTGCTGAGTAGTGTTCCATTGTATGATGTGCTACAGTTTGTGTATACAGTCTCCTATTAAAGGACACATTAGTTGCTTCCAGTTTCTGGTGATTATAAATATAGCTACTTTCAACATTCTTGTTTTTATGTAGGCATAAGATTTCAGATCAGTTGGATATGTACCTTGGAGCTCAGTGGCTGGATTGTATGGTAACACTATGTTTAGCTTTGTAAGAAACTGCTAAACTGTCTTCCAAAGTGACTGTACCATTTTATATTCCCGCCAGCAATGACTGAGAGTTTTTGTTGCTCCATAGCCTCACCAGCAATTGACACTGTCAGTTTTTAGGATTTTAATGATTCTAATAGGTATGTACTGGTATCTCATTATTGTTCAAATGATGTTGAACATCTTTTTATATGCTTACTTGTCATCTGTGTATCTTCTTTGGTGAGGTATCTGTTCAGATCTTTTGCCCATTTTTTAACTGGGTTGTTTGTTTGCTTATTGTTAAGTTTTAAGAGTATTTTGTGTATTTTGGTTAGAAGTTATTTATTCGAAATATGATTTATAAATATTTTTCCCAGTTGATGACTTGTCTTTTTATTCTTGTAACAGTGATTTTTCTCAGAGCAAAAGTTTTTAATTTTAATGTGGTTTCACTTTGTTAATATTTTCTTTCATGGATTATGTTTTTGGTGTTGTATCTAAAAACTCAGGAAACCCAAGGCCACATTTTCTCCTAGAAATTTTATAGTTTTGCATTTTATATTTAGGTCTGTTATCCATTTACAGTCAATTTTTGTGGAACGTGTAAAGTCTGTGTCTGGGTTCATTTTTTATGCATATGGTTTTCCAATTTTTCTACCACAATTTGTTGAAAATATTCTCTCTTCATGGATATTGCCTTTGTCAAAATCAGTTGACTATATTTGCAAGGGTTTATTTCCGTGCTCTTTATTCTATTCAAGCCTATTCTTTCACCAATACCACACTGTTGTGCTTATTGTATGTTTATAGTAAGTCAAAATTGGGTGTTATGCATCCTTCAACTTTGTTCTTCTTTTTCAAAATTTGTTGGATTCTTTTAGTTCCATTACCTTTCCATATTAATTTTAGAACCAGCTTGTCAATATGTACAAAAATCCTGCTGGAATTTCGGATTAGGATTGTATTTCCTCTGTAAATTAGGTTTAGGATAATTGACATATTAACAATGTTGAGTCTTCCAATCTATACACATGGTATATCTCTTTGATTTCTTTCATCAGTGTTTTGTAGTTTTCAACCTATAAATCCTGCACATAGTTTGTTACTTTTATACATAGGTATTTCATATTTTTGGTGCTATTATAAATGTTATATATATATATGTATATTTTAAAATTATG
>NW_004444103.1:1238447-1239905 GCF_000243295.1 Trichechus manatus latirostris
CCTTGAAGACTAAGGTGCACCTGACCCAAGCCATGGTGTTTTCAGTTGCCTTATATGCATGCGAAAGCTGGACTATGAATAAGGAAGACCAAAGAGGAATTGACACCTTTGAATTATGGTGAAGAATACTGAATATACTGTGAACTGCCAAAAGAACGAACAAATCTGTCTTGGAGGAAGTGCAGCCAGAATGCTCCTTGGAAGCAAGGATGGTGAGACTACATCTCACATACTTTGGACATGTTTTCAGGAAAGATCAGTCCCAGGAGAAGGATATCATGCTTGGTAGAGTAGAGGGTCAGTGAAAAAGAAGAAGACACTCAACGAGATGGATTGACACAGTGACTGCAACACTCAAGCATAATGATTGTGAGGATGGTGCAGGACAGGGCAGTGTTTCGTTCTGTTGTACATAGGTTCGCTATGAGTTGGAACTGACTTGTTGGCACCTAACAACAACAACAAGTTCTTTATCATCCCCCCGGCCAAAAAAGAAAAGAAACCCTTTGCCATCGGGTTGATTCTGACTCATAGCGACCCTATAGGACAGAGTAGAACTGCCCCCATAATGTTTCCAAGGAGCAGCTGGTGGATTTGAACTGCCCACCTTTTGGTTAGCAGCCGAGCACTTAATCACTCAGCCACCAGAGCTCCTAGATCACTCTTATTTCCTCCAGAAGTTATTACTTTTTAAAAGAATATTTTGTCTTAGCTCCAAAAATTATAAGGGATGTAACAATGAAGTTTTCAGTAAATATTACTCTTTGGGAAGATAGAGTGTTTAGAAAAAGGAAAGCAGAGCAAAGAAGAATAGTGTAGAAAGGTAACAGATTTCAGAGCAGCAATATATAAGAGATTAAATATTAAATATTTCAAATCCACCTTGGTAAGAGAAGAAATGCAACAGAACATTGGTGTCACTTCCTTCTTTATAAAAACTAGTTTTGCAAATTTCATATGTCAAATCCCAACTCTGTTGCTACTTGATCTTTCTCTCATGGAGGCCAGAAATACTGATGCATAAATTAGGAACAATTGGCTTACGTATGTAAGTCTCAATTCAGTTTGTGTTAAAAATGTTCATCATTCATTCTTTCATTCGTTTGTTCATTCATGGTATTTTGGTCCATAGAGAACCATTGGATTGACTCTTCTCTGATGGAGTCCCGCCCTCTACTCTAGATTCAGACTTTCAAGTTTTGAAAATTGATCCTTGAGCCTATCCAAATTTATTACTAAGATGAATGAAATAAGAACAACACTTGTTTCAGTGAGCTTTTATTTATAGGTGATTCTAGCTATTGCCTGTAGGAATAATTAATACAGCATAGCCTTACATTTACTTGGATCTACGATCAACACCCATGGAAGCAGCAGTCAAGAAATCAAAAGATGCATTGCATTGGGCAAATGTGCTGCAAAAGACCTCTTTAAAGTGTTGAAAAGCAAAGATGTCAC
>NW_004444103.1:1242240-1243515 GCF_000243295.1 Trichechus manatus latirostris
TGTTTTAGGAGCTTTTCTGTGGATTCCTTGGACTTTTCTATAGGCATAATCATGTCATCTGTGAAGAGAGAAAAACTTTTATTTATTCCTTTCTAATCCCTATTTATTTTTCTTTCATTGCTCCACTGGCTTCAGCCTCCAGTACCATATTGAATAGGATTGATGGGTACAGATATCCTTGCCTTGTTCTCAGTCTTAGAGAGAAAACACTCAGTTCTTCACTATTAAGTATGATGTCAGCTTTAGGTTTTTGCAGATGCCCTTTATTCGTTTAAAGAAGTTCTCTTCAATGCTGTTGTTTGTTTTAATAATGAATGGATACTATGTCAAATATTTTTTCTGTTTTTATGGAGATGATCATATTTTTTCTTCCTCATATCACACCGTTTTGATAATAATTTTTTACTTATTTACCCCTCCTCACTCTCATTTCCTACCCTTGAATCTCCTAAGAAAATGACATTAACAGCTTGGTGTGTATCTTTCCTACTTTACTCATGCACACAGCAATTTCATCCATGATTGATTTCAGTAACCTGGAAATAAGCTAAATAGTTCTCTAAACACCTGAAATAGCTGCCTAAGAACTCTTGCACTGACACTCATGTATTCTGTTTCCTAAGAGTGACTCACATATTACCTTTATTTAATCTTAATCAATTATAAACATATTTTGAAACTTTTTTGAGTTCCTAACAATATGTAAGATATAGAGGATACAAAGAATGATCTACAGGGATCTGGGGGTATCATTCTAGAGCAGGAGGCAGGCATATAATAAGTATCATAACAAAATACTGTAAAAGCAGAGGAAGAACGTCTTTATGCCGCCTGAATTCTCCAAAGATCATGTAATGGAGAAAGAAGTTGAGTTTTTCCAGTGCAGTGGAAAATAAGTATTTCTGTCATTTCTGATTCTGCAGAGAGGTCTGGGCTGGAAATAGACGGGAATACTCACCATTTGGGTGACATTTGAAGCCACTTAAGTAGAAGATGGTATAGCAAATAAGGAGATTTGGTTTTTCATCTTCAAACAAAACAGAACAGAAAGTTGGAAAGGTATGAGAGCCTTACAGACAGCTACAATTAAAGGAGTGAGAAATGACAGCTGATGCCAAAAACTGAGGCAGAGACACTGCACAATAATCAAAGAACTCTGTATATTACCATAATACTGAAGCATATGCTCATAGAACGTCCAAATTTATTAATAGTTGGTTAAATTATGCTCTGTTTATGAAGAAAGGAAGTTTGTAATATTTTAGAATAATTTCT
>NW_004444103.1:1243615-1259430 GCF_000243295.1 Trichechus manatus latirostris
GTGCAGGACCAGGCAGCGTTTCATTCTGTGGTACATAGGGTCGCTATGAGTCGGAACCAACTCAATGGCACTTAACAACAACAATAACAGCATTACATTAATTGTACAAAGATATACGATCTAAACTGTTCTTAATAAGTGGAGAGATTTTGTCATTATAGCAACCCAAAGCCTATACTTACTAATTTCTTTTTTTGTCACTTAATAGTTTAGGTGATTTTATCACATATATGTTAATAAATCACAGATTTTTAATAATTTTGGCAGAGTAAACAAGTACTGCTTGAAATATAAATTCTGTATAGAATAAGGGAAAATATGACTTTAAAAATTGCCTTAACTTTACATCTAAGATGTTAGCCGTCAGTGCTTCTGTTGGCTAGTGTTTGATCTGGCTTTTGTATCTGTCTTTATGTTTCTCTTACTATTTAGGTCCCTCAAGACCCATTGAAGTTTTATAAGAAGATTTACTTCTGCCACAGTTGCCAGCTCTATTTGCCTTCTACGGAGTTTTCCATATCGTCCACCTCACAGCGCATCTACCGGTGTCGTCATTGCAATAGCCTTGACAACGAGACTCGAAAACGAGAGTCATTTTTGAAGTACAAATGTTTACTACAGCGGCTCTACTTTTCAGAAGCTGATTATGATGATGATTCTAAAATTGCTTACCTGATGCAGGTATGATTGGGGAGGAGTGCCAGTCATGGGTAAACTGTGTCTCCATCACAGAGCTGTTGTCAAAGGGGTTGGAGTGGAATGACGTGAAGTGCAGTTGAGCACGTTCCTGTATGGGAAACGGTGCCCTTGGTTCCCTAATGTGGACAATGATGCCCTTCCCGAGTTGTATGTAATAGCCGTGTTCTCGGTATTTAAGTACTGTGCTAAGCACCGAGAATACACTAGTGAACAAGAATTTACAGCCTAGAAAAGAAGGCAGACATTAAAAAATACTACAAGTTCTTGTAATAACAAATATATACAGTGTTAGGAAGAGGATGTAGTGGGCACTATGTAAGCATTAAATGGAGAATTAATGTAATCTGAGGGCCAGAACACAGGTCCTCGAGGAAGTGACCTGTAAGATAAAATAAAAGAATGAGTAGGGGTTAATCTGGCCCCCGCGCCGAGAGAAGCACCGCAGACAGTGGGAACGGCGTGCATGAGGACCCACAGACAGAAGTGGGATCGTGCTGTCACAGGAGAGAGGATGTGCTATTTGGGCATTTTGGTTTTTGAGACGGAGGAGATAGAATGGTGTTGAAAAAGATCCAGTGGCAAGGGACAGATGGAAGGCACAGGTAAATCTTGTCAAATTGGATGTAAAGTGCTAAGGTCTCTGGAGAAAATGGGAATCTAACAAAGAAATGCAAGACATGATAAAAACATGGACAAGATGCACATTTTGAATGTAAGTAAAAATATATGAAGCATTGAATTTTAAAATTCTACAGATTTCTTTCCCGTAACAACTGCCGTAGTATTGTATTTTCTAGCATTATGTAGAAGTTAGATTGTGTTAGTTGAGCTTCCTATATTGAATTTCCCATTTCTGAAACATTATAGTAGCTGATGGTGACAAAATTTTAAAAAAAAAAAAAAGCTTTGGTAAGTTGTGTAGGTTTTTGTCCCCTGAATTTATAGAACAGATTCCTGCTTTCCCACCCAAGGCTATGAAAATAATGGTTCTTTTTTTTAATGTTTATATTTTGTGAACTTGCCCCTCTCTGGTGATTCTAAATTTATTTCTGCAGCCCCCATGATAAAAATCCATTTCAAGAGTTTTAGCTAATGTAAGTTAACTTAAAAAAGTTTTAAGTACTTATTTATGCACTTTCCTCTTCTGCTTTCATTAAAATAAGCCTTTTAATGAACCCTGGTGGTGCAGTGGTTTAGTGTTTGGCTGCTAACCAAAAGATCGGCAGTTGAAATCCACCAGCTGCTCCTTGGAAACCCTATGGGGCAGTTCTACTCTGTCCTGTAGGGTCACTATGAGTCGGAATCGACTCTACAGCAGTGGGTTTTTTAAAAATCTTTATCAAATCTTCGGTTTCTTTATTTGTAAAATAGGAATAAAAATCAAAGGATTTTTACACTAGCACTGAGGTACTGATGAATTTTGAAAAGTATTTAATATCATATAAATGTACGGTAAAATTAACATACTGGAAGAAAGAGATATAGCTTATTCCGGGCTAAGTCATGACTGCAGGACTGGTAATATTAGGCCATTTGGACAGAACGAACAGAGATTTGGTGAAAAATAGGGGGCTATGTGGCACTGCTCCATAGGAGAAAGGTGTGGTATTCTGCTTCCATAAAGGTTTACAGCCTTGGAAACCCTATGGGGGCAGTTCTACTCTATCCTATAGGGTCACTATGAGTCGGAATTGACTCAACGACTGAAGGTCCCTGGTGGCACAGACAGATTGCGCTTGACTACTAACCTTAAAGGTTGGTGGTTCGAACCCACCCAGTGGTGCCACAAAAGAAAGACCTGGCGATCTGCCTCCATAAAGATTACAGCCAAGAAAATCGTATTGAGCAGTTCTGCTCTGTCACATGGGGTTGCCATGAGTTGGAATCGACTCCATGGCAGTGGGTTTGATTTTTTTTTTGATGTGTCACTGAAAACCTCATGAATAATATTTTACTTTTTAAAAACTTAACATAATTTATTTCCTCAGCTAATATGATAATCTTAAACGAATTTTATGTTTAGAAGTAAACATAACATTATTTTTCAAACTTGTTTTGACATGCAGCTGCAAGATATTCAGCACCTAGTGGAGAACATCTGGGCGTCCCAGTCAGCTCTCAGTGCTTGGGACGATCTTAATGATCTGGTCATGGTCAGGTGGGAGAAGTCCATGCAGTGGGCCCCCTGGAACTGCATTCTTCTTACCAAAAGTGAAGGCTTTGCTCATCTCAAACTAGCAAGTGTGGAAGAGGTAAGAAAAATGAACTTTCTTTGGGGAATTAGTTTAATCATTGGAGCTATTAGCGATAACTTGCTACCTTTTAATACATGCCATGCATGATTTAAATATTTAAGATGGATTAAGAAGCAGAGAACTCATGGATACCAGTAACAAAATGTGTGATGGTATGCATGGAGGAAATTAAAATTAAAAGGAAGCTAAGACACATAGAAGGTAAAGATAAGAAATTTGAAAGTCTTGTAGGTACCTAAATAAGATACTAAACCGAAAAAAAAAACAGCAAACCAAACCTGTTGCTGTCGAATTGATTCCAACTCACAGCAACCCTATAGGATGGAGTAGAACTGCCCCACAGGCTTTCCAAGGAGTGGCTGGTGGATTCAGACTGCCAACTTTTTGGTTAGCAGGCATAGCTCTTTACCACTGCACCACCAGGGCTCCAAATAAGATACTACTCTCTCCTAATAGCAAGTTCAAGCACAGAGAAGGCGTTAGCTCTGTTATTGCAATATTTTACAATACAATACATTCTTGAGAGGTTTTCTTTCCTAAAATTATTATTTACTTGTTTGATTCTTTATTGTGTTAGGCTCTCACTGAAATCTAAGTTACACGAGGGCAGGGATTTTGTTTAGCTTATTTTCCGCTGTATCTCTAATACCTACAGTAGTGCCTGTCACAGACTAGGGGTTCAATAAATATTTGTTTAATGAATAAATGAATATTACTACTGCATGATATCATGAAACCCAGAATCTGCCCTTTTTTGATTAATCATCACGAGTCTGCCTTAAAGCACACTAAATTATAAATAAATTCTGTTCAGGGTTTTATGCTCTAAATGGCAGCCATGCTGATGGGGTACGGCTCTGAGGCTCCATTTTTCATTTGCTTCTAACTAATCAGGAGTGGGGAAGGCACTACAAAAAGAAATGCCATTCGATTTCAGTAATTTACAAGGAGTAATCTGTAAAGCATTTGGATGAATAGATTCAAGGGGCCCCTGGAGAGTTTCTAGAGAGCTTCATTTAACTAAGCAAGCCTGGGATCCCATGAGCTGATACTGGTTCTCTGCCTTCTGTTGATTAAATTGCTGTCCCTTTAATTCCATGGAAGAGATCAACTAAGGGAAAATAAAGAAGTGACATTAAATATAATAGTTATTTTGAATAGTGCCATTCCATGCCTTTTTTGGGGGGAGGGTGTGGGGGCTGAATGGTGTAAAGGGACAAACAAGTTAAAATTTTAGCTTTTGAATAATTTTTCAGTAGAGTTTTAAGAAGCTAGTTTTAAGAAAAATTTCACTCTAAGGATTGAAAGAAAGGGCAGCAAGAAATTGGAGCTGTGCTAAATATTATATTTAGTAAACTAAGTTGCCTCTAGATATTTGATTACTGGAAACAGCCAATACTAGCAGTATCATTTCATTTAGGACCTTTGGTGAGATTGAAGTTCATCTCTAAAGCTGATATTCCTGGGCTTCTTTATTAATCTGCAAAACTCCCTTTGTATATTTAATCACATTACTACAGTATCAAATTAAATGTTCTCTTCACATGCATTTCCAATTTGAAGATGCTAGTCTTATTGAATCTCCATAAATAGAACTAAGGTTCTAAATCAAGCAAACTTAAAAACATTTGCTTTTATTATGGTTTTGGGCTACTGTAATATTTTAAGTAGTAATATTCAATCTAGTTACAGAAGGGTTTATGACTTGCGGCAAGTTAGAACATTTGTAGAATTCCCTTAATGCACAGAGATTTACTCTCTCAGTAAGTAAAAAACACTCCAAAGTTAAAATAATCTTGACTCCTTGCAATCATGACACAAGTTATAGGAAAAAACACGGCAAAAGACTTCTGTTGTCTGAGCTGTACACGAGGCAGGTAAATCTTCCATAGTGTGCACATTGGCCAAAGTAGAAACAAAAGTGGATGTAAAGTCAGAAGATCTGACCCAGCTGACATGAAACAACTTAGGTAGTAACTATATACATATGTAAGCACTTTAAATTATTTTTGGCTTATTTTATTTTTAATTATCATGGAAACAATTACATCCTAGGTTTAAAAAATACCTGAACGTGATGAAAGGGTATAAAAGTAGAAAATAAAAGTCTCATGATATATACCCATCCTCACTTCTGCTTCCCAGGGGTAACTGCTGTTTCTTAGATACAATTTAATGAAATCCTCCTAGAAATTTTCTATGTGTATGTTAGTATCTATACTCTTTTTCCAGGATTGGTTTTCATATTAAATTGCTGTGCTTTACTTAACAATGGATCTTGGATATCTTTGCTGTCTTTCCATATCATCTTATTCTTTAAAAAAAACCAGTTGCTGTTGAATTGATTCCAACTTATGGTAACCCCATGTGTGTCAGAGTAGAACTATGCTCCACAGGGTTTTCAATGGCTAATTTTTTTGGAAGTAGATCGCCAGACCTTTTTTCAGAAGCCCTTCTGGGTGGACGCAGACCTCCAACCTTTTGCTTAGCAGCTGAGTGTAGTAACCGTTTGCACCACCCAGGAACTCCTCTTATTCTTTAAGAGTTGCTTATGATTCCATGAATGTATGTACCAGAGTATGTTTACCTCACCATTAATGATTGATTTTTGGTTCTATAAAGGTACTTTGAAAATCTATAGTGTTCTACACATGTATAAATTAATATTACGTTATAGAAAGGTGCTAGTTTCCCTTGAATGAAATATAGACTAAGAAGTGGTGGAACAGAGTTTGATTAGCACATAGGACAAGTATTTTGACCTGCTAAATTTGTGAAGTGGAAGCTTTATAATAATCCTAGGAAACTCTTACATAACATTTTATTCAAGACTATCAAATCCTTTTCCCCGGGGCTTTCTTCCGCTTTCAGTTTCACTTTTCGAAGGGCTCTTCAGTGAAGGGATGTCCTACTCTCAGAAAATAAATTTCAGAAGTAGGTACAGGTAGTATTTTTAATCTGGGTGAAAAGAAAGTCTATTAAGATTAATAAACAGAATTAAAAGAACAGTTGCAGTCAAATCGATTCTGACTCATGGTGACCTTATGTGTGTCAGAGTAAACTGTGCTCCATAGAGTTTTCAATGGCTGATTTTACAGAAGTAGATTACCAGACCTTTCTTTCCAGACACTTCTGGGTGGACTTGAACCTCCAACCTTTCAGTTAGCAGGCGCGCACATTAACGTTTGCACCGCCCGGGGACTCCAATAAAGAGAATTAAAAAAAAAAAAACAAAACTCGTTGCCATTGAGTCAATGCTGACTCATAGCGACCCTACAGGACACAGTAGAACTGTCCCATAGGGTTTCCAAGGAGCAGCTGGTGGATTCAAACTGCCAACTTTTTCGTTAGCAGTCTTATCCACTGTACTGCCAGGGCTCCAACAATGAAGAGAATTAAAAAAAAAAAAAAACACAAACCTGTTGCCATCAAGTCGACTCTGACTCATAGTGACCCTATAGGACACAGTAGAACGGCCCCATAGAGTTTCCAAGGAGCAGCTGGTGGATTCAAACTGCCGACCTTTTGGTTAGCAGCCATAGCTCTTAACAACTATGCCACCAGGGTTTCCATAAAGAGAATAGATGTTATCTATTCATTCAATCAGAATCTACTTTTGAATGTCCCAGATACTGTGCTAAATGCTTGGAGAGAAACAAGACAATATAGTGATATAATTCTTCCTTGTTTTTGCTTGTATTTGGATTCAGCTGCAAATAATAGAATAACCAATTTATAGTGACTTCATCAAACAGGGTTTAGTTTTCTCATATAACAAGAAATCCAGAGGCTGACAGTCTGGGGCTAGCGTGGTAGCTCTACAGTGCTGTCAGAAACCCAGGCCTAGTTTTTCCCTCAGCCATGTTTAACATTTGACCTTCATTTTCATGCTGTGGACTCTTAGTGATAAGATAGCTGCCCAATCTCCTGCATTATATCCACCTCCTAAGCGTGAAGAATGGCTAAAGGTGCTTGATAGGCGAGTCTGCTAACCCTCGAAAACCCCTTTAAAGTGCTTTCTTTGAAGCTTCATCTGGTGACTTCCATTTAATGGCCAGAATGTGTCACATGGCTACTCTTAGCTAGAATGAAGGCTAGGCAAACTGGGTACATCCACGCCCTATACAAAATCAGGCCTCTAAATATGGACGGAAGGGAGAATGGATATTGGGTTGGCAACTAGTAGTGTATGCTGCTGTCTTTTGAAAACAGATACTTGTAAGTTGACAGTACCATAACAGAGAAACTACACAGTACTGTTGTAGCTTGGGAGAGACAAGAAGCCTAAAAATGAAGCAAGGAAAAATAAGAATGGAAAGCCCCAAAGATGTGATGGCAAAGGCAGGAAGGTTATTTATCGTTTAGAAGGCACTTACGAGATGGGAATGGGAGGCAGCGAGCAGGCTAACCAAAGGGAAGGTTACATTGTCACAGCAACGATGTGATCTTTATATTTTAGCTCTAGAGATATGGAGGGAAAGACCAATTTTAGAAAAAAAAAATCTTTCAAGCTGCTTGTTGTATCAATGTTGAAATAGATTTAAAGAGAGAACCAAAGGTGGCAAGAACATTCATCCAAAAAATTGACTGAGTATGAGAAAGATCTAGTGTGGACCTTCAAAAAGGTTTCCTTCTCATGGAAGGGATTCTCAAGCAAATCAGTGAAATTCAAGACGAAATAAACTAAGTATCATAATTAAAATACAATAAAAATGTTTACAAGTACAGAGAAAGGAGTGCTTAGTTTGGACTCAGAGAGGTCAGAGGTCAGAGGAAAGTCTTCCAGGTTAAAGCATAAGAGCTAAGCCCTGAAAGATGATAGGTGAAGTGGAAAAACAGTGTATTCAGGGCAGAAATAACTAATGAGCAAAGGCACTGAGGCATGAAAGTGTTGTTTACCTAGCTAAATATATCTATGACATTTAATGGAATTTGATCTTCTTTTCTTCTCAGGGATATGAACCCTTGTTTATTCACAAGATCAAACACAAACATATCCTGGCTAAGAACTATTTTTCTCAGATTCCAGTGCTGGCTTCATTCATACTTGATGATGAAGAAATGGATGAGATCAGGATGAAGTATCGCCCCAAAACATCACCTAAGATTATAGAATCCAAGGGACCCTGTCCTTAGAAGGACCAGGGCTTGTTTGCTTGATGATCAGCATTTTCGTCTGTTGCTAATAGAGTAATACAGAGGTCACAGAACATCGAAATAGAACTTTATCTTTTTATCGATTTTAATTGTTTCTTTTTTGGTTTTGGTAGTATCATAAATTGTTTAAAGAGAAAACATTCCTATATAAATGTTTTATTGTTAGGCAATTAGTGCTAAATTACAATACTATTTTCTTACCGAAACTAATGTTTTAAAGTAAACATTTTATTTTTACATATTTTATATCAAATTTCAAGCCCATTATAGTTAAAATCCCACAGACAAGTGAACAAAAACTAGAGTTTACCTTTAACCCAAGTAATTTACTTCAGATAAAATGTAGTCATGGGAAAATACTCAACACAGATGGGAAGAAACATAGAATTCTCTTTCTTGAAAATCTTTACAAGTGAGATAAAGACTTTAGCTTTCAATAAAGGGATTTGAATCTTTTCTGTTTCTCTTTCACTTTCACCTTCTATTCTTCTTAAAATCCCCGTAAATCTACGGAAAGTATTTATAAACAAGAAAAATAATCTGCATTTCAAGCTGGAAAACAGGGTAAACATTGGAACTATCTTTTATCCCGTGGGAGAAAAACTATCCTTGGCACGATGGTGAAACTCTATTGGAAGAATGAATTTGGGACACCCCTTCACTGTTTCTCTTCTCTCTTCTAAATAGTAAATAACCTTCCTGCCTTTATTATCAAGTAGCAATAGTTCTTATACACACACACACGCACACAAACACACAACGTAATTATATATATGTGTGTGTGTATATATATATACTTTTTTTTCCTCCTAATTCCAATCAACAATTAATGAGGCTATTCAGTTCTCTGAAGTTCAGTGATCAAAAAATTCAATCCAAGTTTTAACATTTGTTCTACAGAAATATTTGCCAACACGTTATCAACACATTTTCTAGGATGTCTGTAAATTTTTTACTTAGCAGAAGTGTGGCATGGCACAGTTGTTCTTAGGGAATTAAACAACATGGAGGGAAGTGCTATAACACTATTGTTATTTTCAGGGTTTCTTAGACAACCTGGACATTCATGGAAATTCTACACAATATAGTACAGATGGGATTAGATTGGGAACCATTCTGCTCACTGATGAACAGGCAACAATTTAACACAGACAAAAATGGGCTTTCACTGGAACGTAAATGACCAGATTTTCACAAGATAGTTCAGGAGAATCCCCTAGCTCTCAGAAGAATGGCTGGGAAAGTTGGAGTGCTGGGGAGGCAGAGAGTGAGGGGGAAATAGCCAGACAGGGACAAATAAAAGACTGTGAGGATTCCTCAACTGTCCCAGAAGTGAAGAAGCTGACTATGGCATTTGCTACAGGAATGGAAGACTTGTAGATTAAAACTGAAAGATGTGGACCAAGAAAAGCAGTTGAATCATATATGAAAAAGGGGTGGTACCTTAATTTAGGGCTAGAGGAGGGAAAACAACTCAACAGGAGAGAGACTTTCCCTCATAAACATCAACTCTCTCAGTTAACTCTTTTCCTATTCTCACTTGAATTATAGTTCTGATTGTACACTGCTATCCAAACATTCCCAGCAGAAGGGGCTAAAATAGGGGTCAGGCTAGAGAGCAGTCAGTAAGGAAAAAGTCTTAACTCCAAACCAGATTGCCACCTACTAGAATCTTCACAGTATCCGCATTCCTCTAGTTCCTGACCAGGTGAACACACCCCCACCCTCACCACCCACACACATACAACTAGTAGCAGACGAAACCATAGAAGATATGTTTCCCTCATTCTCTTTGGGAACTAAATTATTTGGATAGAGGCCTAAACAGTCTATCAAAATAAAGTTTACATCTCAGTACTGAAAGAAGACAAAAGCTGATAGGGAAAAGTCACCAGATAATTAAAGATTCAAAAATTTTTTTTAAAAAAAGGGACCCTTCTAAGGAATCAGAACAAATATTCCCAAATGAAGTAGCCTAATTCTAAAAAATCAAAAACAAACAAACAACAACAAAAAAAAAAAACACCTCAGACTTTTTTTTTTTTTCTTTTTTAGCTTCTCAAACAGGTTATGTGCATTCACTATTTCTTTAACTCATGCTTTCGGTATCATATCCAAGAATCTAGTGCCAGAAACAAAGTCCTGAAGATTTACCCCTATGTAGGAGAAAACATTTTTTAAAGTTTCTTAGTTGATATTAATATGACATTTGCTAGCTCCTTTCATTTTTTTTGGAAAGAAAAAGTGATATTGGGAAAAATTGCTAGCACATAAAATATGCAATTGCTGAATTAAAAAAAAAACACATTGGTGACAATGAAAAGCAAATTTGGTACTTGAAAGCTCAGTCAGGGAATAGGTAAATTAGCTGGATAATTTACCAGAACTCAGAGGAAAAGGATAAAGAAAGGAAGATGAGCAAAAGTAATAATTCTAACAGCTTTACTGTACCTATGCTAGGAATAACACAAGCCTTGAATGGAGCAGAAGAGGAGAAACAATTATCAAAGAAAGATTTTCAGCCACTTTCCCTAAGCTGACAAGAGACTTGAATCCTCAGCTGCATAAAGGTTCTACCAAGTACTGGGAAAAATTAATAAAAAGAGACGCACCTAGACACAACCTTGTGACATTTCTGAATTTCTCAAAAATAATGGACAAATTCTATAAACATTCAAGTTGGAGGAAAAAAGCCACAAGGAAAAGAAAAAAAATCAATAACAGCAACATAGATTTTCCTTCCCCAGCACTAAGTGCCAGAAAACAGGAAGGGAGGAAAATGACCATTGAAAGATTGCAAATGTAAAGGGGAAAAAAATAAACTAAGAATTTTACCCCAGACAAACTTTCTTATGTGTGAAGACAACCGAAAGGCATCTGTCATCAGTCTATGTGTCCCCATGCTGTATCCCAACTGACCTCAAAACCACGGAGTAAGATATGGGCATGATGTTGTATCCGAGAAATAGCAGTGAGCAACCTCAAGATCCTCTCTACATGACCATCATTTGTTTGGTTCTGAAGCAATGTAACAATAAACAATAATTCCTCAAATAAAAATGTATACTGTAAAATATAAAACAATAATCTGAATCTAAAATATCCTGGTAATTCCAACAAAATGTCTGCTGTAGGAGGGTGCAGGAAAATAAAAATTCATTGAATCTTTATAAGGAGCTGGGGGGAGCCAATAGATACGTAGGTGGAAAAGCAGATATTTAAGTATATTCAAACATTTGGTTAAAAACTTTAAAGGCAACCAGTAGTAAAATAAACGTGGAATTTTAAGCTCCACATTTCTGAAGAAAAAAAAAAAGAACAACAAAAAGCTTGAGAACTATCACAAAAGAAAGGATTTTTTTTAGGTTAACAGGAAGGAAGAAGGTTACCAGAGAAACATATAAGATGTAGGACACCCAGTGGCACTTACTGTTGGGGAAGTTTTGCTAACACCTCTGAGGGTAGCTGAATACCCAGTGGTACTCACTGGTGAGTTTTGCCAGCACCCTAGTGAGCAGCTTCCCAGTGTATCTTGCCGGCAATCTGGTGGGTCGTTTTCTGCTTGCCAGCCCCAGCTTGAGGCACCACGGTGAACTTCTCTGCCATATCTCCCCCTCCCCAACAAGATCCGAGTCTCAGCCTCAGGTGGGGCCCCCTTCCAAGTGTGCTCCTTTTTAGGATGATCTGCCTCCATCTTTAGAGCTAGTCGCTGCTCGCAATATCTGTCGTTCTTATATTCTTTAGAGTTCTCATTTCCCCATGATAGCTAATCCCTTGTTACTAGTTGAGAATATATTGAATTTTCCCTGTTCAAATTACTGTGTTGTTTTTGTGTCCTGACTGGACCCTCATTGACGCAAAAGGGAACGTTGAAATTTCCTCTCTGAGGTGAGAGACCATTTGTTGCACCTTGCATCACCACCACAAAGAAAGAGGCACAATGCTTAGTGGGCTTCTTGGATCCTGGAGTCTATGTGTGCCATGTTTGGATATGCTGCGCTGACCCACTTATTGAGTAACATTTAAGGCTGACAGTTTTGAGCGAAGTAAAGGAATTGCAGCCGTGAAAACTTTCCTGACACTTGGACCATATGACTCAGTACTCAATAACGCTGGACATATCTGTGGAAGAGAAAGATGTTGTAAACAGCCTCTGATAAGCTCCAGTAGAGAATAGTAACTCAGATGCCTAAGGTACTGGAGTGCCCTAAACCATGTCCTTTTCTACCAACAAGTGTTCTCCTGGTCTTCTGTTGGGCTCTGGTAGACACTGAGCACCTAAAACCATGATTCACTAAGTGACTCTTTACTCATAATGCCAATAATAAAACTGTGTTATCAGATGCACCCAGATCACAAGGTTGAACATGCATAATATCATTCCATTGGAATGGTATATACAAGAATCTCTAGAAGGTCTGGAAGTTATAAGTAAACTGCAAGAAGTAGGTATCTCATACTTGCATGGTATGTGCTTCTACTGCCTTTAACTTATACCCCTTGACTCATAACTATGGTCTTATGGAGATTTCACTATGACCACTTAAATAACAGAAAAAATAGTGAACTGGTTTACAGAAAAATCTACATACCATACTGTCTGTCAATACATGATCTGGCTTACAGAATGGTTTGCACACCATGCTGGCCACTGTATTATAGCTCCACTTGGGATACCCATGAAAGACCATTAAAGATAATTCTCCCCGTGGGCAGAATTTCAGGTGGTACATCTTATTATCCAGTTTATGAAATGGGAGATGGCTGGTGGTATGGAGCTACAGAGATCCATGGGTAGCATTGCTAAAAGGTTGATGAAATGTAGACAGACTTAGAATAATATTAGAAAATTTGTGATAGGTGTTCTGGGGGATGCAGGTGCATAGACCTGCCCTATGTAAGTGCCCTCCAGATGACAGCCACTGCAGAGGAGGCTATCAATAATCAAATGGGCATGATAATTCCTCCTGTGGATCCCTAGCCTTCCTGGTGCTTGCTCTGTGGGGCCATTTGCAAAGTGACTCTGACAGCATGGATGGAGCTTACCCATGGGTTCAACAACAGGTATTTTTCCTCACCAATGCTGATTTGGCTACCACCACAGCTAAGTGTATAAACTATCAACAGCACAGGCCAATACCAAACCACAAGATGGTAATATTTCCCAGGGGGATCAGCTGGCCATCTAGTAGACTATATTGGACACTTTTCATCATGGAGTGAGCTGTAATTTGTCTTCATGAATACACATCTTTAATATGCATATGATTTATCTTCCCTGCTTAGTGTTTCAGTCCACACAATCGTTCATGGAATTACAAAAAGCCTTAGTCATCTCTGTGGTGTCATATATCATATTGCCTTCAACCAAGGAACTCATGTTACAGAGATGGAATGAGACAACGGGTTCATGCTCACAGAATTCACTGGTCTGAACCATATCCCCTATCACTCAGAAGTATCTGACTTGATAAAACCCTGGAATGGCCTACTGAAGGCACAGTTATGGTACCATGTGGGTGACAACACTCGGAGAGATTAGAGATCTGTCCTACAGGATACAGTACATGCCTTAAATAAATAATTAGTAAGTGGTGCTGTCTCCCTCACAGCCAGAAAGCATAGGTTGGGAAACAATGGGTAGAGCTGGTCAATAGATATTGCCGTCTCTTCTTCATCTAGAATGCACAGGATTGGAAACAAAAGGAAGATATTATACCACTTAACCTACTTAAGGTGTCCTGGTGGTGCAGTGGTTTAAAGCTTGGCTGCTAACCAAAAGGGCAGCAGTTCGAATCCACCAGCCACTCCTTGGAAACCCTTTGGGGGAGTTCTAGTCTGTCCTGTAGGGTCACTCTGAGTTGGAATCGACTTGATGGCAATGGGTTTGGTTTTTTTGTTTGTTTGTTTTGTTTGTTTTTAACCTACTTAAGAAATTATCATTTCTCATCTCTTCAATTTTGGACTCAATGGATTTGGAAGTCTTGACACCCAAAGGGGGAATTCCTACAGGGAATACACTAATATTTCCACTGAATTGGAATCTGAGATTCACAAAGAAATACCTTAGAGAGTTCAAATGGTTTAGTAAATGTGAGTCTTCCTAAATAAATAGGCCATAATTTCTATTTTTCCACAGGTTAAGAGCCATCAATAGTTGGTTGAGGAAGAACATTTTCCATATTTTTGTTATAAGGTTACTTTATTCTATCACAAGTTAGAGTGTCTGGCAATTCCGAATGATATCCCAAGCAGTATGTATGCTAGTGTGCCGTATTAGATCCAATACACACACAGTGTTGTTTTACTGGATCGAAGAGCTATCATGGGAAGGATAATGTCTCATTCCATAATGGGCGTTATAAAACATCATTTCAAACTCCAAAAACTATCGCACATTACATTTTGTACAACAGTAATTTTAAAAGTGAGACTGAGTTTCAGAGGGAGACCTGAAAAAGAGTTTTGGTTAAGAAAATAAGGTACCGGATGCTCTCGGTTTGGAGAGAATTTTGATAGTCCTCTTACCGCTGACCCTTTTGTAGATAGTGGCTGCAACAATGGGCTCAAGCATAGTGCATAACAACCATTGTGAGGATGGTGCAGGACTGGGCAGTGGTTGTCATACATAGAGTCTCTATGAGTCGGAACCGACTCAACGGCACCTAACAACAACAACTTACCAACTTAACACACTATAAAATCTCAAAAACACTTATTATATTACACACATCAAATACACGTGAAAAGATAGATTAAAATATTATCCATGAATATCAATGGTTAAAACAGGTACCTATACTCAAGTTTCAGTCTTGATGATTTAGGAGGAAATATTTCCATTACAGTCCCCATTGTTACACATTCATGTAATCAGGGAAGGAAAATATATACTAAACTATGAACCTCTTAAATATGAACAATTATGACCATGAGAGAGAAGCAATGACTGCTTTTCATAGTATCTTGTAGACTGCTGTTACAAGATATTTATGAAACAAACTGAACTTGAATTTCGTCTCTCCCTCCCGCATACAATGCAGAATTAAATCACAATCCCAACATATACACAGTAAGAGTGATGGTTCTCACATTCTAGAGAGTTTACATTTTTACCTTGTGTCAAATCTAAAATTAAGAGCATATCAAAACAGAATTCAGAAATGTTTAATCATTGCTAACTCAAGTGAATGGGTGTGAAGACGAATTTGGGGGATGAAGAAACAAATCGATCTTGAACAGTGTTAAAAAAAAGTTTTGCACAAGTCAGAAGTCTATATTTTTCTGACTCTTCAGTAAAGTAATTTACTGGAGTTTGAGATTTCTTCTCAATACTAGAATTCTAAATTGCATTAGGTACAAGAACAAGTAATAGAAAAAGGAGATTGAATTATTTTTTCCCAACAGCTCTTCAAATTGTTATCATTTGTCCTTATAAACCCATCCCTCTTTGATAATATGCATTTTCACATACTGTTTTTTCCTCCTAATATATTTTTTTGCTACCTTCACTCCTCAGTTTCCACTTATTCCAAGCCTATGCGTTGAACAAGGTCAGCCCAACTATACCTCATTCATTCATTTACTTGACATATATTTACTGAGCTTAGTATGTACTGGCCATTGTGTTTTGGGGCAACAATGTTGAATAAATGCTATCCATGCCCTCAAGGAACCCATGTAGCAAACATACAAATAATTGCA
>NW_004444103.1:1260709-1261902 GCF_000243295.1 Trichechus manatus latirostris
TACACTGGGCTGGCTCCCTCCTGAGGTATGGAAGTGTGGAGAGGGAAGGCAGCCTTGGTTCTTTGACAAATCGTAACAAGACTTTGTTTTAAAAACACTTATACATTAGTATAAATGCAATCAATACAAAATAGTAAACATAGGCAAATGTTATTCTTTTAATAAAAGCTGTATTTTCTAAGATATAAATGTGACAATCTGTAACAAGGCATTTATAAAAAGGACCCCAAATCCCACAATATACTTACAGTTGCAATTTTTATTTGCAGTGGTTGAAGTGTAAATAAGGATATTTTTATGGAATCATTTTATCGTTGGAGTAAAATTTGTATACAGTGAAATACATATCCTAAATATATAATTCAATGGATTTCAAAAAATATATTCACCTGTATAACCAATATATTGATCAAGTTATAGAATGTTCACTTCAGCAAGTTTCTTTGAACCCTTTTCCAGTCAATTCCAACCCACCGTAGACAACCCTCATTCTGATTTCGGTTACCAAAGACTAGCATTGCCAGTTCATGAGTTTCATAAAAGATTCTTTTAGGTTCAGTTTCTTTTGCTCAATATAGTATTTTCAAGATTCACTGATGTTTTTGATATATCAGAAGTTTGTTCATTTTTATTGCTGAGTGTTTTATTTGGATTATTTCCTTTTTTTTTTTTTGGTTATTATATGAACCTTCTTTTATGAAGCCTGTTTGTGGACATATGTTTCATTTCTATCGAGTATATGTCTAGAAGTGGAATTTGTGGGTCATAGGATAGGAGTATATTTAACTTTATAAGAAACTGTTGAGCAGTTTTCCAAAATGGTTGTACTATTTTACACTCCCACCAGCAACATATAAGAATTTTATTTGCTCTGTAATCTCACCAGGAGTTGGTGTTTTAAATTTTAGTCATTTCAGTAGTGAGAAGTGGTATCTCAGTGTCATTTTAATTTGCGTTTCTTGGTGAATAATGATGTTAAGCACATTTTCATGTGCTTATTCTTCTGTTATCGGTCGGAATGTATCTCTTCAAGTCTTTTGCCCATTTTTAAATCAGGTTGTTTGTCTTATTGTTGAGATAAAAGTGTTCTTTATACATTCTGGACATGAGTCCATTGTCAGATACATGTATTATGAATATTTCCTCCCAGTCGATGGCTTGCATTTTTATTTTCTTAATGGTGTCTTTTCATG
>NW_004444103.1:1271527-1277753 GCF_000243295.1 Trichechus manatus latirostris
TAATGGTGATTGTCTATTTTCCCCATTCCTTCTATGTTTATTAATTGGAATTCTTCTATAAGGAAGAACTCTGTCTTCTCCCCCATTTATTTATTCAGTCATTTATATGACTATGAACTCATGGATATTTATTTTATTTTTTACATTACAATGCAATGTTATTGTTATTTTGTTGCTTGTATTGGTTATTTTGTTTGCTCAAATTGTTCCTGCGATTATTGGGAGCTGCTGTAGGTTGACCCCTGTGTCCTTTTTACATGCCCTCATTCTCTCTCTCTCTCTCTGCACATCCTCACTTTCCACCACCACAAGATGCTCCAAGCTCATCTTGTACTTTTTCTACCCTAGAGCTAGAATCAGTCAATTCCCCAGTGAGTCCTGGTTCCTATTATTGGATAATGGTATTTAAAAACCAAGAAATGGGTTCTAGATGTGCTCCTTGCTGGAGTGTCACTGCTTCTAGGCCCTCACAGAGAACAGTGCTAGAAAATGCATGGATGTGTATTAACACATATACACACACATCTATGTTTCTGAACTGACCTTTCTATGCATTAAAATAAAGCTCAGTTCCTACTAGTACCTTAGATTCCAGTTCAATTCCATTCTCTTTTTAGAATAAAAAAGGTTTATTCTAACATTTTCTATTTGCTTATTTGTAACTTCTTTCTCTGACTGTCAGCCACCTGGATCTTATTGTCTACAACATATTTACGTATTTGTTCAAACTTAATATACCTCTGAAGTAGATTCTGAATTGCTAACTCATATCCCTAGAAGAAATGCATTTATCAGAGTACAGTGTTTGCATACAGTTTGATTTGTCCTTACCCTTACAGTATCTAGTCAAAACACTATTTTCTCAAGTTATATAGTTCAGCTTCTTTCCTCCCCAGCACCCTAAATATGGTTACCTGTATCCTGATTGATTTTAAAAAATTGCATATAGTAACTATTTACTCTTTGTAGTACACAGTTTTGACAAAAGCCTAGAGTCGTGTATCCACCACCAGTGTATCATAGAGAAAGTTCTATCACCCTCAAAATCCCTTCATGCTACCCTTTGTAGTTAACTCTGTTTATCCCCTCGTACAATCACAACTAATGAATGCAGTGCTGAAGGTGTTCACTCATCTATGCCAAGAAATTTGGAAGACAGCTACCTGGCCAACCAACTGGAAAAGATCCATATTTGTACCCATTCCAAAGAAAAGGTGATCCAGCAGACTGTGGAAATTATAGAACAATGTCATTAATATCCACACACAAGTAAAATTTTGCTAAAGGTAATTCAAAAGCTGTTGCAGTAGTACATCAACAGAGAACTGCCAGAAATTCAAGCTGGATTCAGAAGAGGATGTGGAACAAGCGATATTATTGCTGGATGTCAGATGGATCCTGGCTGAAAAAGAGAAAACCAGAAAGATGTTTACCTATGTTTTATTGACTATGCAAAGGCATTCCACTGTGTGGATCATAAAAAATTATGGATAAAATTGCAAGGAATGGGAGTTGCAGAACACTTAATTGTACTCATGAGGAGCCTGTACGTAGACCAAGAGGCAGTCATTTGAACAGAACAATGGAATACTGTATGGTTTAAAGTGAAAAAGGTGTGCATCAGGGTTGAATGGGGCATAAGGACTGGAGAAAAACATATTAACAACCTTCGATATGCAGATGACACAACCTTACTTGCTGAAAATGAAGAGGACTTAAAGCACTTACTGATGAAGATCAAAGACTACAGCCTTCAGTATGGATTTCACCTCAAAATAAAGAAAACAAAAATCTTCACAACTGGACCAATAAGCAATATCACGATAAACGCAGAAAAGATTGAAATTGTCATGGATTTCATTTTACTTGGATCCAGTCAACGCCAGCGGAAGCAGCAGTCAAGTAATCAAAGAATGTGTTGCACTGGGCAAATCTGCTGCAAAAGACCTGTTTAAAGTATTAAAAAAAGCAAAGATGTCACTTTAAGGACTAAGGTGCTTCTGACTCAAGCCATGGTGTTTTCATTCACCTCATATGCATGCAAAAGCTAGACAATGAATAAGGAAGACCGAAGAAGAATTGACACCTTTGAATTATGGTGTTGGCAAAGAATATTGAATATACCATGAACTGCCAGAATAACGAGCAGATCTGTCTTGGAAGAAGTACAGCCTGAATGCTCATTAGAAGCAAGGATGATGAGACTTCGTCTCACATACTTTGGACATATTTTCAGAAGGGACCAGTTCCTGGACAAGGGCATCATGCTTGGTAGAGTGGAAGGTCAGCAAAAAGGAGGAAGACCCTCAATGAGATGGACTGACACAATGGCTACAAAAATGGGCTCAACCATGGCAACGATTGTGAGGATGGCAGACAGTGTTTCGTTCTGTTGTACATAGGGTTGTTATGAGTCTGAACAGACTCAATGGCACCTAACAACAACAACAATCTCAAGTCATCACTGATCTGATTTTCATTCCAATGAGTTTTGCCTTTTTCAGATCATATAAATGAAATCATAACAGTTGTTTTCTTTCAACATTTTAAAGATATCACTTGTCTTCTTGATTGCATCTTTCTTTTAAAAATTTTTATTTATTTTGTTGTTATTGTTGAGAATATACACACCAAAATATACACCAATTCAGCAGTTTCTATATGTACAACTCAGTGATATAGATTACATTCTTCAAGTTTTGAAACCACTCTCACCTTCCTTTTTTGAGTTGCTTCTTCCCATTAACATAAACTCAATGACCCCTAAGGTTCCTATCTAATCTTTCAAGTTGCTGTTGTAAATTTGATCCCGTATAGATAGTTCTTAAAAGAGCATAATGCTTAAGACAGACATTTTTTACTAGTTAAACGAAACTATTGTTTGGTTTTAAGACTTCAGGGGATATTTTTGGTTTAAGATTTAAACATCATCTTGGCAAAATTTTCAGGGGTTCATCCACCCTCCATGGCTGCAGAAAGTCTGGAGTCAATGAGAATTTTGAATTCTGTTCTGCATTTTCCCCCTTTTGATCTGCATTTGTCTATAGAATCTTTGATCAAAAAGTTCAGTAGTGGTAGCCGGGCACGATCCAGTTCTTCTCATCTCATTGCAAAGGATGCAGTTCTTCATGGAGACAATTTGCCACATATTCCTTTTCTTCCTCCTATTCCTGACTCTCCTTCTTCCTGTGTTGCTCCAGGTGAATGGAGACCAATTTTTGTGCCTTGGTTGATTGCATCTTTAGGTATAATTCTTATCCTTATTGTCCTTAGGTAAAATGTTCTTTCTAGCCTCTGGATGTCTTTAAGTTTTTCTCTTTGTCTTGTGTTTTTACCAGTTTGAATATTGTATGCCTATATGCTCATTTGTTTTTTTAATCCTATTTGGGTTCTCTGAGCTTCTTGGATTCATGGTTTGGAATCTGTCATTCATTTGGGACAATTTTTGGCCGTTATTTCTTCAAATATTTCTTTTGCCTTTCTGTTTCTTTTCTTTTTCTGATATTGCAATTTTATGTATGTTAGACCATATGATATTGTCCCACAGTTCTTGAATGCTTTGTTCTGCCCTCCTACCTTCCCCACCCACCCCCTGCTTTTTTTTCCCTTGCATTTCTGTTCAGGTAATTTCTATTGACCTATTTTAAAATTCACTGATTTTTCTCCCCATCTGTGTCAGGTATACCAATGAGCCAATTGAAGGCATTCTTTATCTTTGTTATTGTATTTTCGATTTATAGCATTTTCATTTGATTCTTTCCCAAAGTTTCTGTTTCTCTTACAGAATTACCTATCTGATCTTGCATATTGTCTACCTTTTCAATTACAGCCTTTAAAATGTTAACCATAGTTATTTTAAATTCCCTGTCTGATAGATCCAATATCTATATTATATCTTGTTCTGGTTCTGATGATTGCCTGTTCTCTTGAGAGTGTGTTTTCTTTGCTAATAGATACAGAGAAGGTTGTGAAAATTGAAATAAAAAGATCTTTTCCAATACAATATTTTGGTAAAAAAATGCTTGTATTTCATTAATTTTTGTTTTCAAAACTTAAGAGTACAGATTTAACTCATTCAATTTGTAACAGCTATGGAACACACCACTTAGATCTCCTGTGGAGAGCATAGTTGACTGACAGTTGCAGTTGCCACCCTTTGGATTCATCACTGGATTTGTACTGAAACTGTGCTTCCCTTGGGGTGCTCCCAGCCAATGATGGGTGTAATAGTGCTAGCCTATTCCTACAGGTATAGAATTTTTAAGCAGGGAACTTTGGCTTGGGACTGCCCACTGCCCCAGGCAAAACTTTCTCAGAACTTCACTTTAGTCTGAGGCTTTTTCTACCCTGTTCTTTTTTCCTTCCCAGTTGTCTTTCCTAGGTGTCAGACCTTCATTGTGGCTTAAGGCTCTCCTGCCATCTCCTGCTCCATCTTCTTATTATTTATAAGTTTTTTTATCTAATAAATTCCTTGCACGTTTAATCCTATGGTGACATGTCCTTCTTGGAAGAACTGAATAACACAAATGTACACAAAATGTCTACCATGTAATATAATTAATTCAATCCTTCCAGTCAACACAGTCAGCCAAATAAGAGTTCAGTTCTTTTTGAAAAGTCTGGCTCTCTTTTTAAATTCACATAAACATGATAATATGAATTTTCAGAAAGATAATAAGAATGCCTAAGATAAATTATGGAACACATGTTGTAAGAGATTACTAAAAATAGTCAATTCAAGATTCAAATAATATAGGAACTGATGTAAATAATGTATCTGTTTTTGAAAAGTAATAAAAACAATAATAAATTTACATGTTGTTGTTCATTACTTAATTTTTAATAATGCATTGTATGAGTAGCTAAAATTATAAGTTATTTATGAGGAAAAGAGGATGCTAAAGGCATTTCTTCATTAAATGAGTGTGCATGCATATATTAGACTGTGGTATTCAGCTTTTGGGAATAATTAAAAAAGAATAATTTATAAAAAGTCAGAAATAATGCCATTGATTTCATTAGATGTTCAGATCAAATTTTTCCTATGCATTAACAAAAGAAAAATGTATATACTGCTAATAATTAATTAATCCAATAACTAGTATGTATTTTTATGTATTATTAATAGAATATGGTAAACATTAAACTTTTTTAAGGTGAAATAAAATGAAGAATGACTATACTTGAGATACATATATTTATATAAATAATTTAAGTGTATATGTAGGCACTTTTCATTATATAATTTGATAAAATGTTTTTAATTTTATTACCTTATTATATAATTTAATTATAGCAAATGTAAATGATAATAAATTTGCAGCTGCAGGTTTTATTTGTTGTAATTAGAATGATGTGGTACTTCTTGTTCCTCTTTGTCTGTTGGGAGATACTTTCCATTCCAGCTAATCACTTATTTTGAGGATGAGTACTGAGAAAAATGAAAAAGAAATGCTCATATTTAGGTAAAAAAAAAAAACTATTTTCAGCATTTATATTTTCTTTCATATTCTCCATTTGTTTTGCTCACACCTTCTTGAGCAATTGATTCTTTGACGATAGTTTAAAGATGAGGGATTAAGACTGTAAAAGAGAAATAATTATCACTCGTATTAACCATGCTTTACGTTATGCCTGATTTTAAATCATCCTAACAAGCACCAGTATACCCTATTTCTTCATCCTTATCTCCAACAGATATAAAACAAAGGACGTAGGAGGCTTTAATTAAGATGGATTTGAGGTGGTTTAATTACTCATTAAATGAGTTTCCCCAATAACAGTATTTGGAATTGCTCTTTAGTTTGATACCTTGGAAGTTGTTATTTGCTGGGGCAATGCACCATAGTGAGATTCCTGATGGGTAGGAGTATGAATTTTATTATGGTAGAAAGTCCATCGTGAAAAGGAAGGTAGAAAATAGAATCTGCTTGGTGCTAGGAAATCATGTGAATGTACATCGGAGATATGGAAAATTGATTCCTTTAAGAACTATTGGTATCCTTGCATCCCTTGAAAGTCACTCTGTGGCCCTCTGCCCCCACTACCATCCATTCTTCAGGTTGAAGATCCCTGACTTTGCCTCATTTCCTGCAAGACTACTATTTCTTAGGAGCTCCTGTATAAAAATGATGAAGCCACCAGTGGCCTGAGTCCTGTAGATATTTGAGCTTGTGAATCCATAATACAGTCAGAGAAGGCAGGAGAGAAAGACGGGGGAAAAAAA
>NW_004444103.1:1279392-1280612 GCF_000243295.1 Trichechus manatus latirostris
GGCTCTTATTTCTTCTGGAGTCCAGATGCTCTGTAAATCTCCATCTGAAGCTAATGTTCAGAAAATATATTTAAACGGATGTGAAGCTATGTTTTTTCAGCGCAAGTAATTTCTCAAGCCTCTATTCCACTATTCCTCATTCCAGTTATTAAAATTCATAGCAGCAAACTCTGTGAACATTGGGTCTATGTGGGTTGGAGGTAAATTTAGGCCTTAATGGAGGATGTCACTCACAAGGCAAGATAATTTAGGGGTGGTCTCTTTGCATTTGAATTTTAAAACACTACAGCAGGAAGAAAGAAATGGTGCCAGTGTAAATTTATGTATGAATAAGGCTTTTGAAAAGTATCTTTAGAATCAACATATGGATCCCAGAGATTCTATAATAAGCTTGGATAATGAAAGATTGCTTATTTTTATTTCAGTTTATCTTTAAAGATGAATTTATGCCTTTTAATACTCATAAAGGCCAAAACTATATTCCCAGGGGACAAAGACATGTGAGGTGATCCAAAAGGTTGAAGCCAGTTATCTGCTGCCAGAATTAAAGTTACAGCACAATCTCATTTGGCCTTCTGGAAAAACATTATTAAATAGGTAAATTCTGAACAGTGGCCATGATCTGAAAAACTAATCTTTTTGTTCTAATTTTATAGTGTCTCCCAGGTAAGATGGTAATAACACTTTGAAGTTAATTTTGAAACATACAGGCATAGAAAAAAAATATGTTAACAAACAGCAAAATGTAAAGATCATTAATCTGAGTTATGTGACTAAAGATTACCTTTATCTTCTTTTTCTTGCTGTATTCAAGATTCCCTCCTCCCTGCACCCATGAACATGTATTAAGTTGAACCCCATGGAATTGCCAATAACTTACCATTTTGGACCTACAAAATGGTAATGTCATACGATTCAAATTAATATTATTTAAAACAACAACTAGTAAAATAATTCAAATTAGGTTCAGCTATGATTAATAGACACAAAATAATAAAGACAAAATAGAGTGGCTTAAATAAGATAGAGTTTTATTTCTCTCTCATGTTTAGGCTTGGTATGGTGTTTCAGCTTCAGGAAATCCTTTTGGACATGAGCTGTTTACAGTATGGTCCTTGTCCCAATGGTCCAAGATGGTGGTGAGGGAGCCAGCCATCACGTCCCAGTTCCAGCTAGAAGAATAGAGGTGGAGATGAAGAAGAAAGGGGCAAAGGATATAC
>NW_004444103.1:1281098-1282670 GCF_000243295.1 Trichechus manatus latirostris
AACCGGGAAACCTGTTTAGGTTGTGTACCCATTTTAATAAACTTTCTTCACCTGCCTCCCCATGCCTTTTTTATTCTCAAAAGCTTTAAAGCACAGCAGAAAAAAAAAAAAAAAAAAAAAAACCCAAAGAGAATATAATGAAATTTCACCAATGGTATTTTAATTTCACTTGTATCTGTGCTCATCTATATAAATAATTTATGTCATTAGGATGATTACAGCAAGACAAGCTGTTCGTATGATGTCCCAACCAACTTACAGGATACCACCAGGGCACTGGGATGTATCCCACTTTCCAATTCTGATTCCCTGATATGCTCTGTGAAATACTGTCTTACATTTTGTAATAAATTTCGAAAATCTATGTGTTAGTGCCCCTGTTCACTATGCAGCCAGGAAAACTCCCTCATTAGGAGAGTTCTTTGTCAAGGAGGGCCTTCAGGCTTTTGTTCCACATTTATGTCGAATTCACATCTTGTTCTTGGCAGAGCACCCAGGAAAACAAGCTGGTCCTAAGGTGGAGAAGGTGGAGGGAGGGTTGAGAGAGTGTGCTGGGGGAGGGATGAGGAAGAACAAAAGAAAGACTGGTCATCTGGGGACTTCCTTGTTCTTTGGAAGGCAGAGCCCTGGGCACCCCCTCCACATGTGTAGGGGAACAGCGGTTCCCTCTGGCCGTTGCCTGGGCTGGCCAGGCTGACTTGGATTCCTGGCTCTTTTCTCTTTCTGATGTTAATTTTACTTACCACATCATCATTCTAATTTTTATCCTCCCATTTTTGGGAACTGATCACTTGTTCACTACATATATCACCAGGAGATTTCCCTGAAGTTATTGTGGGAGACGGTGATGGAAGGAGGACAGGCAGGGGATTTCACAAGTTAGTCATTCAACCGGAGTACTGTGATATTTTTGTCTTTAGTATAATTTATGCTGGCTACAGTATCTGCAAGCAAATGTCTCCAACTTTTTCTTTTCCCCAGGCCAGAGTTTGAAGTGAGCCTATGTTGCCTTTTCCCCTTGATGTCTCAAGAGTATGCCAAATGCATTTTCTATGGAGTTAAAAGCTAAAATGATTTGCCAGAGTGCCAATTGCAGAAAAAATTGAAAACTGGAAAAGTGATTGGTGCTTCTTTTCATCTTCTCTTTGTGTTCCCCCATCCTGCTGGTGCTTCACTGGCCCCAAACACCAATGCCTTGAGACTCTCGTACTACCTTCTATTTCACACCAGTGCAGGCTAGCCAGGTCTTCACCTTTTCCTCCTACTCATTGGTTCATTTGTTCATTCAGTCATTTATTTGTTCATTTTGTAAGTATTTATTATCTGCCATATACCAGGTAGTTCTACATGCTGAGATATAACCAACGAAGCAGCCAACTAGCTGCTGTAAGTAATTTGAGGAGTTTTGTATAAATATGAAAAAATTAAATTCACATGGCAAAAATGAGAATTCTTAAAAAAAAAAAGAGTTGAGGAGGGGGCAAGGAGTGCCAAATTCTACCAAGATTTTCACATTGAAAAGAAAAGGTGGTGGCCAAATGGACCACAACTACCACGGCCTCCACTGGACTG
>NW_004444103.1:1283153-1285018 GCF_000243295.1 Trichechus manatus latirostris
TCATTCTTGGGAGGTTTTGTACTGAGAACCCTGCAAATGGGAGTCGTCATCTGATTTGATGGAAGAAGTGATCAACACTGTAACTTTTCTTCATATATTTAACCAGCTATACTTTATAGGATATTTGGGTGACGTGGAAAAGAATATAGATTAAAATGGGATTAGAGCACTGGACTCAAATATACCAATGATCATGAAGATGGTACAGGCCCAGGCAACATCTCATGCTTTTATACATAAGGGCACTATGAGTTAGAACTGACTCAAAGGCAGCTAACAACAACCACAGCAACAACAGGTAACAGTGGAGGGATGGATATAAGGGACAGCATAAAAGACGGCTCAGAAAGACTGGTTGATGTTTTCTGTGTTGCAAAGAGAGCAATGGGGAGGAGTCAAAGACGAGCCTAAACAGTCACTCCTAAGAACCTGGGGATGACTTAAAGGAAGTGGGATTTATAGTGCTATAAGGGTGTAGGAGGAGCCCTGGTGGCGCAGTGGTTAAGAGCTCAGCTGCTAACCAAAAAGTCAGCAGTTTAAATCTACCAGCTGCTCCTTGGAAACCCTATGGGGCAGTTCTACTGTGCTATAGGGTCACTATGAGTCAGAATAGACTCAATGGCAATGGGTACGGTATGGTAAGGGTGTAGGAAGGAGGATCGGGACTGAGTGCCTTAAATGCTTTGCTATTTTACAAGTTCCAAGTGAATTTTAACAATTCTCTTTTATAATGGAGCACTGTATGTACTATTGGATTGGCTAGTCATGATGTTCTGTGTTTTATTCAAGCTCATCCTTCTTCTCTTACTCTCAGGAGTCTACTGCACACAATTTCAGGGAGGTTTTCCACCTGCCGAAAGCTAAAGAAAGTACAATAGATCTGTATGAAATGCAGAAAGGCATAATAAAGTGATTTACTTCAAAGGAGTATGTAAAGGAGTAGCAAAGTCTGCTGAAATGCCAAGGGATTTTCTCCTAGTGTGTGAATTGTCTATAACCTCAAATTTCAAGGCTTAGCAATTCTAATGTCAACAAATTACAGTTCTAAGTAGGGTAATAACAGCAGGCTTGTATGAGAATGGAAATTTTGGTTTCAAGACAGAGCCATTACCAGGAATGATCTGATGAGATTCAAGATATTCAAACATGGATCATTTTGTGTCGATGTGGAAACCTATTCAAAATTCCAAGAACTAACTAATGGTTGCTTGCTATATCTTTTTACTGACATAGAAAAACACAGATTTGTATTCTATCTAGATACAAATCCCACTTCCTTTAATTCAGATTCCATGAGAAAAGGGGCATATCTTATTTCTCCTCGTTGGGTGCGGTTGCTTCAGTGGTCTCTCTTGGTTAAGATCATGGCAGGGCTCTGTTTGAATTTCTTAATCTCTTGAATGCTTCTTTGGAGCGCCATGGCCAATCTCTCTCTCTAACATACTTTTTGATTAAATCTGAGGCTTTGTTTAAGTCATAGGAAAGTGATTATTAAAACCAATGGTTTATTTTAAGCAGTAGCAGGATTTATAAAACATGAGTGATTGGGATTGACTTTCTCAGGTGAGGAAGAGAAAGAAAAGGGCATGATTACTCTGAAATAATAAAATTCCTAATTATAGAATATTTTTTAAGAAATATAGTTGTGACTTTTTTTAATACATGATGGTATTTGTGTCTATATGTTTAAAGAGAACTCCTTTTGGAATTTTATTAATTAATCATTGGCAGTGATTTGAAATTTCTATTTAATACCATTATTTGTGTGACTACTGCATGCAAGGGAGATGTTTATATGTAGATCGTTACTTCTAATGTGCTTGAAAGTATTTGTTCTCTTAGGTGAAGTGCTGTTTTATTAAATC
>NW_004444103.1:1286580-1287748 GCF_000243295.1 Trichechus manatus latirostris
AAGGCCATAATAGGGGTGATGTGTGTGGTATCTTGCCTAAAATGAAAATGTAAAATCTATTCTGGAAAAAGCAACAGTACTTGAGGCACAAGCAAAGGTGGCAGATGTTGCTAGGAGGAGGACCATGTTTTTCATGGCTACAGAACACCATTATCTGGGGCCAACATTTTGTTCCCTTCCAGCGTGCCATGTGTCAGTGACTCCAAATGCTCACCCTGTGAAAGACTCACAGAAGCACTAATCCTGGAGGCTGTCATCACTCTTGCTGTAATTGCTCTTGTTATAATACGCTTAGTACCATCTACAATATTTTCCTTCATGATGGGTGAGAGTTTTCACGGTCATATTGAAGTTTTGCTCTATGTTGCTTCCATTGTGCTGAAATGCCAAGTCCCTAATCTCCTTCTCCAAGATTGCTGGGCTGAACAGGGACTGGGGCTTGGCAATGTAGGTCCTGACTTAGCTCTGACATGAAGCTGTCTGGACTGGGTGGCAGTCCATTGTTGTTGCCTTTCTCTAAGGAGGAGAGGGCATTTGTGATAAATTTGAAATCATTTTTCTACCCTCGCTGGTTTTCTTGGAGAAATTTGCATTTATCTTCTTTTATCCCCCCCCCTGCTTATTTCCTATGTATTTTTATTTTGCAGTGAAAGCCTGGTCAATCCTGCATTTCAGATTCCATCTGCAAGTATGATTTGTATATATAACTTTTGCCAGTGATGTGACTTTTGCAAATATTGCTGACACAAAAGCATTTCTTTATTAAAGGTGTAGCCACGTCTCATATAGGTTCTCCGTGAAGAACTAGTAGAAACAAGCTGGGATAAATTTCTGTCAGTTTTATGATTAGTCTCTTATCAAATGGAGGCTAGAATTTACCCTCTTTGAAGGTTAACTGGAGAAAATTAGGTCTGCCTTGATGATTTGAAAAGAATTGATTATAAATTACATGGGGGGCAAGGACCGCATCAGTCTTGTTCACTGTTTATATGTTGTATTCCTAACATCTAACATGGTACATATTAGCAGCTCAGTAAATACCTGTTGAGTAAATGAATGGATGAAAAAATGAATAAATCCCATGTCTCTGAGGAGCTCTGTGTAAAGCTTTGCCCTCTTAACCCCATCTCCCTCCACCCATGTGGCTGCATTTAGCAGGTCTCCTTTT
>NW_004444103.1:1289248-1292322 GCF_000243295.1 Trichechus manatus latirostris
GCAAAACACAAGCTTCAGATCTTTTCACTTTCCCTCTCTGCTTACATTTTCTTTCATTCTAAAGTCTCCAACACACTCTCTCCCAATCTCTTAGCTGATGATCTTGCTTCCCAGTTTGATGAGACAACTGAAGCCCCTTTCTGGGACCTCCCTGAAGGACAGTGGTGAAGGGAAATCTTCCCAATAGGCAGAACTTCGGGTAGGGCACCTGGTTGTTCACTTTGCTTGGGAGGAGAAATGACTAGATGCGTGACTGTATACTGATTCATGGGCTGTGGAGGGATTGCAGAGATTACTGCCACCATCAAGGACTTGAAGGATGCAGGGATGATGATTCCCACCACATCCCCATTCAACTCGCCTATTTGGCCTGTGCAAAAAACAGATGGATCTTGGAGAACCACAGTGGATTATTGAAAACTTAACCAGGTAGTGACTTGTCTTAGGCTGAGTTCTCTAGAGAAGCAAAACCATTAAAGCATATATATATATATATATATGGAGAGAGAGAGATTTATATCAAGGAAATGGTTCACTTGGTTTTTAGAGGCTGTAATGTCCCAAGTCCATGGGGGTAGGAAAGAAGCTTCTCCTGATTCACATAGCCGAAGGGGCTGGCGAACCAAGATTGGCAGTCCAGAAAGCATGGCTGTTGCTTACAGGCTATGAAGATCGACAAATCTCAAGATCAACAGGCAAGACCACAGGTAAGCTTCTAGCTCAAGACCTGAGAACCAAAGGTCAGACAAACAAGAGCCAGCTGCAGGATCCAGAAGAAGCAAAAGCCCTGGCAAGAAGAGCAGGAAGGATTGGCAGTGGAGGGTGGAGAAATGAAGGCTGAAGGGGCGGTGAGCCACCACAGATCCTGCCCCCACCACCACTCACTGCAGATCCCGTCGTGGGTGATCACGTATCAAATCTCGAAAGTGAAGTGATCACAACATTATACAACTGTAAAAACACTGAGAACCATGGCCCAGCCAAGCTGACACACAATCTTAACCATCACAGTTGTATATAGCTGTATCTCATATTTACAAAACCATATATACCACTCTGTAAGAAGAAACGTTTTCCAGATCATCTTAGCAGGAAAGTAATGAAATAGATCCATAAGTAATATATGCATGCAAATACTGAAAAAGTATGACTTATACCTTAGCAAAAGTCACCTCATGGTGACTGTACTCCACGTTTACCACCTAAAAGTCCTTGGGCACACTGCTTTCAGGACAATGTGAATCTAGGCAGGTATGTTGTTGTTGTTGTGTGCCATCAAGTTAGCTTCAACTCAGAGGGACCCTACAGGGCACAGTAGAACTGCCCCCTATGGTTTCATAGGCTGTAATCTTTATGGGAGCAGATTACCCCATCTTTTCTCCCATGGCTCTGGTAGCGTGGTGGTTAAGAACTTGGCTGCTAACCAAAAGGTTGGAAGCTCAAATCCACCAATTACTTCTTGGAAACCCTATGGGGCTGTTCTGCTCTGTCCTGTAGGGTCACTGTAGGTTGGAATGGACTCGATGGCAATGGGTTTGGTTTTTGGTTTTTCTCCTGTGGAGCAGCTGGTGGGTTGAACTGTGGACCTTTTGGTTAGCAGCTGAACGCGTAACAGTTTTGCCTCTAGGGCTCCTTTAGAGTGATATAGGAGGCTGTTATGATTTAGCTCCTGACTTCTGTTGGCCTCCACCTGGCCATTCTCATTCACTCCCAAGAATGGCCACCTTTGCTCCATGCTTTTGCCAGATAAATCTTTTTGCCTGTTGAATGCCCTCTTTCTGCCTTTTTTGCCTGATTAACCTCCACACATCTTTCTGAACTTAGTTTGGTGATCATCTGATATGTGAAGCTTTCCTTGACCTGTGACCTATGCCTTGCCACCTCCCTTGGCTGAGTACCATTTCCACAGGGCTTCCATAGCATCCACGTTACCTCTGTCAGAACTGTCCTCACACTACATTGTACTTGTTGTCTCTTTACCTGTTTGTGTCCCCAACCTTTTCAAGGGCAGGGGCTGCATGTTATTAATTTTAATTTTTCTTTTAGTGTCATATATGCTTAGCAAAATGGCTGGTGCCTAGAGTGTGCTTATTAATATCCTTTGAATAAATGAATTAATAGATAACATGAATTCTTTCTTCTGCTAAAAGTGTACTGATATGTTTCGGGATCAAGAGAGTAGAGTCAAGAAGTTTAATGGGTATACTCTATTGGACATTTAGTGTTTATCCTTTCCCATTCAAAATTGATGTGAGAGGATAAATGAATTATTTTAAAGGACTCAGGGCTTCTGAAGTAAGGGTCCAGTGTAAGTCCTTACTACTTATTAAAAACTAATCTGTCAAGCCTAAGTTATGGATGAAAGCAGTCTAGAATGATGCTTCCAAGGAAGGGTTAACCAAGTTAAGGACCACACTGTGGCATTTCCTAGAGCTCTTAAGAAGTTTAAAGGAAGATATTCACTCAACTTTGACTTTCAGGCACAGAGACATAATCAAAAGAATACAAAGCAGTTTTGAAACCTTAATGGTTCCATGGGGAAATTGTTGAGAAGGATTGTGATGTCTAGATTCAAAGGCATTCTCCATCAGGCCCATTTGGGGTTGCCTCTCCATAAGCATCTGTGCACCTTAAAGGATTTGAGCTGCCGTGGTGATTGTCTACAATAAAATGCTTCAGTACCTTCTGAAAATTCTAGTCCAGTTGTCATCAACACTAATTCTGTCTTTTGTCTGCAGTTAATGCTGCTAATGGCAATATTTTGGTGATAAGAAAGTTTGATATTTTCATTAAAGATCTTTACGGAGATTTTAACTGGATGTGAAAACATTAGTTTTCACTGCTAAATCTATTTTTTTGTTTTTATCCTCATGGCTTTTTGAAAAATTTACAGATATATGCCCATAAATAGTCCTAATAAGCCCAATAATATGGTCCCAATCTCCAACAACACTCAATGAAAACTAAATTAACCAGTGAGCTAAATATAAAGAGCAGCATTTTTATGCTCACTTATTTTGATTTTGGCAGTGTTTGATTAAAAAAAAACTTGATTAAAAAAAACTTGTTTATTT
>NW_004444103.1:1293847-1294702 GCF_000243295.1 Trichechus manatus latirostris
GAAACTTTATGTGTGACCTCAGCTGTTTTCACATTGACCCTTAGAATCAGCATATCGAAATGCTCAGTTTTAGAGGCAGTGTGCAGTGGTTAAGGGCACAGGCTCAAAGTCAGAACTCTGGTTTCATATTCCAGTTTTGCCACTTACCTAACTGTGTACCAGGGAAAGTTACTTCAGTTTTTTGCATGTTGTTTTTTGCAAATTCAAAACAGAGATATCAAAATTCTACATAAAACATTTGACATTGAACCTGGTACCTTGTAAGTATTCAAAGTAATTCTTGAATTACTATAGGGGAATATCTGTGATTTTCAGAATAAGCCTTTGATACCCTCCCCATCTTAAAATAGAATTTAAAGTGGATCTCCATCATTTAGAAAAGGATGTCCAATGCAGTGTGAAAATGTTTCTTTTCCATTTGTTTAATACATTTAAAAATCATTCTGTCCATGAATACACTTCTGCAAAAAAACCACTGAAAGGAAATATTTTCTCTATAAGCTCAAAGGATATGGCTGAAAAAGGCAGTATTGGAAATAAAGTGAAATATATTGTGAGATGATAAACATAATAGAATATTTTTTCCCCCACTGGACATTTTCATAAAAATGATTTTGGCTACTAATTATGTCTCTATAGGGTAAATTCTTTTCTGTGAGCCATAGTATAGCAATAACTATTAACTATTAGTGTTTTATTGTCTATCACAGCACATCTATAACTTTGGGAATTATTAAATGAGCATAATTGCTAGTTTATTTGCAGCTCATTATGGAAACATTAGCCTTCATTTCACCAAAGGTGTACATCAAAGCATGGGTGGAAAATTCTCTGCAACCAGCTTTAACACAGAAT
>NW_004444103.1:1295152-1297849 GCF_000243295.1 Trichechus manatus latirostris
AGTATGCTACATTCCAGTGGGTTTAAAAAATATTTTAGAGTTGAAGAGTAAAAATTATACCTGATTGACAAATGAAATCTCACTAAATGAGCTTGTGGTTGATGGAAAAGAACAAAAATTAGAATGTCATTCTGAAATATTTTTTCTTTGCAGTTTTTGTCCAAACTCATCTGCCAGCATATTTCTTAGGATACACAACACAAACTGTAAAAAAGATATATTGAATTTTCTCAAAAAGACATCATTCCAAATATTCATGAGCTCACTAAAATTTTTATTTGTTTTATGCCTACCAAAGCTGAGGCTTAATCTTAAGACCAGCTTAAGGCCAGTCTTACTACCGTGTGAATGAGGATAAAAATAATTAGTTCCCAAAGTTGAAAAATATACTGTGATTTAATATAAGAAACTCTTGTATAGTTGATGTCTTCACATAAATCTAATGGATCATAAACTCAGAGGATGACCTATAGTAAAAAAAACTGATACTTAGCCCAACAGCTCCATTACCAGATCACTGGCACACCAATTGGCATTTAAGCAATAACCCCAGAACCAACGTGCTTCCTTTGATGTTGTTTAATAGTTAAAGAAGAAGTCCTGGTGGTACAACGGTTACTCAGCTGCTTACTGAAAGGTTGGCGGTTCAAACCCACCCCGCAACTCCACAGGAGAAAGACCTGGCTATCTGCTCCTGTAAAGATTACAGCCTAGAAAACCCTATGGGGCAGTTCTGCTGTGTCACGTGGGGTCTCTATGAGTTGAAATTGACTCAACGGCACCTAACATAACAATAGTTAAAGCAAAGTATTTGATGTAGTCTCAATACAGTACACATCCTTAGGCTTAGTGGTTGGGGCACCACCAGACTGGCTGAGAATTTGGACTCTTTGACCAACACAAGCACTAATGTTCTGGTGGGAAGGATGGTCTTCTGGTCACTAACTTCTTAGATTTTTATTTATTGGTGAGCATACCCAAAGCCTCCAGCTTGTGTTGTGTCTCTGACTTAGTCTCTCCTCAGTCATGTTGATGACTTCTGTAAGCCACTGACTCAAAATCCATGCAGAGGTCTGAATGCCTCTTGCCACTTGTTGGAAATTAGAAGCTAAATCTCTATCAGTCTAAGACACACCACCTCATAACTGGAGTTTTAGCTATTTAATATGAATGTTATGAGAATAAAATAGATGAGGACTCAGGGAATGGCATAGGGAGCAAATATATATATAAACATACTTGTAGAGGACAGTGCTTGAGGGAAGGTTTAAATATTTTCTCCTTTTCTGTATCCTAAGTATATCTATCTATGTAGCTATCTACCTGTCTAGTTATCTCTCTATAACATGTGTGTGGTTGGTTGAGTTCCACCTCACAACTCTGTGAGACAGGTAACATCTTGTTCAACAGGTGATATCCTGTTCAATAGGTGAGGAAGCTAAGGCTTAGGAGGTTAAGTAACTTGCCAAGGTCACATGGCTAGTAAAAGGAATAGGAAGTCATCTTGGCATCCACCACTCATTCCAGAGGCTGGCCTTGAACCACTCTGCAGAAACGTTGCAAAGGCTGAGCATAGATTACATGATGGGATCTGTGCCCTCTGGGCTTGCCCAGTGGCAGCCCTCCCACTCTGCTCCATTATCCTGGGATAAAAGGAGGGGAGGACTTAAATTGAAGGCTTATTTTGGTCTCTACTTAATGTCCTTGGACTTAAAACCCGTTGCCTTCGAGTTGATTTCAACTTATAGAGACCCTATAGGACAGAGCAGAACTGCCCCATAAGGTTCCCAAGAAGCAGCTGATAGATTCAAACTGCTGGCCTTTTCGGTTAGCAGCCGAACGCTTAACCACTGCGCCACCAGGGCTCCTCCTGTTTAGTGGAGACTGCTTATTGCAAGTCTGGTTTTTATAGAGCAATGCCAGATTGATTTATATTCTTCCTTGCAATGAAATAAAGGAAGAAAAATTTTATTTAAAAAGAAAATATTCTCAGAGTCTGTAGGAAACGAATAGGATTAAAAAAAAAAAGCTTAAATTTTTTTTCTGTTGACATTTTCCGCTACGCTGACATTTTCTGTGATGTTTAGTTGGGGTGAGACTTTTTCTGTTTTGCTTTGTTTGTGTTTGTCTTAAACAAATCAAGCTTTTTGTTTTAGACCATATGTACTTTTTCTTTTCCACTTTGTAAGAGCATTTCTCCCCAAGAAAATACTAAACTGCTTTTATTTGGTTCAAGGTTAAAATATAGTCGTTGAAATGATTTAAGCTGTTTTCCTTTGTTTAAAATTTTTACATTAGAAATACATATATCCCCGAGGATAAATGAAGGTTTCTCTGATTTAAAGGATTTGAAGAATTTAGCTTCTGATGAAACACGTTTATATGAACATTAAATCCATGCATGCAATACATGCAGTTTTGTTGAACTTGACTTTCATAGGAAGGATAGGTAATTCAAACATAAATTCTCCTTTGGTATGAAGAAATATCAACATAACATTGTCCTAAGGAGCAAAAGTGAAAGCTTCCCAGATCAGTCTCCAAAGCTAGCATTCCAGGGGGATCCTACATCAGTAAGTCATGAGGACCAAATTGTGTGGATAATTGTTTGACTTAACAATTTTTCTTAGTCAAGAATCAGAGAGTCATAGAATTTCAGAGACTGAAGGTACTACTGGCAGGTTTTGGCCTTCCCAT
>NW_004444103.1:1298796-1300157 GCF_000243295.1 Trichechus manatus latirostris
CTGTACCACAAAGACCACAAGGGGGTGGCTTTACAGAACAGAAGTTTATTTTCTTACAGTTATGGAGGCTAAAAGTCCACATCAGGGTCTTGGCTGTGTCAATTCCTTCCTTGTTGATAGCCCTGAGTGTTTCTTGGCATTCCTAGGTGGTCCTTGGGTTGTAGACAGTCCTTACATGGGGTCTGTCTTCTCCCGTATGTGTCTCTCTATTCGTTTTGCTCTTTTTATAACTCAGAAGTTTTAGATTTAGAACCTACTCAGGGGCCAGAATTTCAAAACGTATTTTTGGGGGGATACAATTCAACCCATAACAACTGGTCTCTGGACAATAGAACAAGGAGATCAGGATGGGAGGATCCCATTGTCTTCTGGGCTGTGCCAGCAAGGGGCAGAGCAGGGGATTCTCTGGGAGCAACTTACCAAAGAAGGGGAAAAATTCCCCAGCCAGGACTCTGAGCGACATGTGGTCAGACAATGTGAAGCTATTCAGACACCATAACTTCCTCAGGGAAGGGAAACGCCTATGAATTTTTCCACACTTTCAATCAAACTTTCTTCTGAAACATATTGGCCCAGGTGCCTGTGTATTTGGGGATTGAGAGCAGCTTGCTGGGCTCTCCAGTGAAGAGATTTTCCCCATGTGGAGGCTTGAGCCAAGGGAAGTGGCCTGGGACTTCTGTACCAAAGACAAATTAGGTATGAATGTTACTCTGTGAAATCCCTGAAATTGTATGTAAAATTTCATGTAAAGTTTTCATATATACTTGTTTGGGGCATGGAGATCTATAACTTACAATCGATTTTCAAAGGGTTTCATGACACAGAAGAGGCTAAGAGCATCTCATTTATGTTGATAGCAATGACCTGGCTCCTGCCTACTTTTCTGACCTTAGCTCCTCCCAATTTCCTCTGAGTTGATTGAACACAATGAACTTTGTTTTATTCAAAGATTCTGCTCTACAGGAATATTTTGTCTACTCTCCCCGCCCTCCCTGCGCCCACCCTTACTCCCCACGGCCTCCTTTTCAGACGTCAAGTCTTAGCTTACATCTCACTGCTTTGACTTTCCCATCTAAAGGAGATTCTCTCCTTCCCTATTACTCTCTACTCAGCTTCCGTTTTGTCTCCACTTATCAAACGGGGCATATTTATTTGTTTATTTTTAATCTGTCTCCAAAAGGGCAAGGATCTTGTCTATGGTATTCCTTTTTGAAATCAAGTGACTGCGTCAGTGCCCAGACATAGCAGATGATCAGGAAATACTTGTTGGCTATAAAATACATGGAGAAACACACTCTCACACAAGGTAGGAACTTAAACAGCACTAGATTTATAGACTCGTAATCCTAGAAGACATTTCC
>NW_004444103.1:1301516-1302486 GCF_000243295.1 Trichechus manatus latirostris
TATGCTCTGGTTCCATCCAGGAAAGGATTTTTGTTCCTTTTGTCCACTGCTTAATTCCAGGTGCCCAGACAGTACCTAGCAGGTAATAATACTAAATAAACATTTGTTGAATGTTGAATGAATGAGTTAATCAAGTAAATGTAGTAAAATTAGGGTTTGCATGCAGTTCATAGCCCCTTTGGCAATATACATCTAAATAATCAAAACGTTTTTATTCAGTACCTTTTGTGCTTAGAGCCCACAGATTTTTGCCTCTAGTTTACATATGAGAAAATCGGGACTCCTAAGTATTGTTCCCCTAGAACAGAACGGACCCATCCAAATGAGAAATGGGTCGCGAATCAGCTATGCTGTGTATTAGCCGGTCCGCAGGTCGTGTTTGCCAGTTTGAGTTTTTAAAATATCGCATTAAAGTATTGTTTATCTCAATTACTGTGTTTTTAGGCACTCCCTTAAATATGAGACATCCTCTAGTCCCAGCCCCAACCCCCCTCCTGCCCAGGGAACAAAGAAGATCATATGCCCTCTGGAGCCCTGGTAGAGCAGTGGTTAAGCGCTCGGGCTGCTGACCGAAAGGTTGGAGGTTCAAACCCACCAGCAGCTCCTTGCTCCTCAGGAGAAAGATGTGGCAGTCTGCTTCTGTAAAGATTACAGTCTTGGAAACCCTTCCGGGGGCAGTTCTACTCTGTCCTATAGGGTCGCTATGAATTGAAATCCACTCGATGGCAATGGGCTTGGTTTGGTTTGAGGTACCCGATAAATTGAGTATTCTAGTCTCAGCCAAATATCACTCTTTCCCTCCTCTGAACTCCCAGGTTGTTTTAGTTTTGAAAATCTGTTTTTTCATAAATATACATATCATGAAAAACAAACATAAAAGAATGACTGGCTATATAACTTTGCCTCTCTAAACCCAGGTAATCCTGCAGGCTGAGTTATGCACTGCTTGCTTAAGAAACTCAGTTTCAAC
>NW_004444103.1:1303442-1304259 GCF_000243295.1 Trichechus manatus latirostris
ATTTTTTTTTCTGTCTGTGCAGTGATAAAGGAACTTGTACAATAAAAGACTTTCTTTACACAAATGATGCCAGTTAGTTGCTCACTTATTCCTTAAGGCTGCCTATTGCAACTGTGGAATTGGGAGAAACATACTCCTAAAGGAAACATGATATGAGAATGGTGGAATAGCGAAACTGAACTGTCATGATAGGCCCCAATCAAAGATCACAAATACAGTTTGCAATCATGCTATTGCACAGGGGATCCTGATCTTGCTATCCCTGGACACAGTGGAGAGAATACTGGATTAGTGGTCAGGTTTCTTGTATCAGCTTTTTTCTAATGAGCTGTGTGATGCATTGAGAGCCCTTCTCTTGGTCTCGTATTCCCCAATTCTACTCCCCATTTCTATTCCATCATCTGCGTATTATTTCTTGATTATACAGAAAAGTTATATATCAAAGTGCACTGTATCAGAGACTGACAATCATTGGTTTATCTGTATTATACCTGGGGAGTAAACAAGGAGCGAAGCAGGGGAAGGAGGCACTGAAGTGTGGTGAGGAGACAGGAAGTTAAGAGCCTGTGGCTCTGTCCTTAGCATTGCCTTATCTAATTGTGAAGTTACTTACAGGCTTGGTCTTTAGCTTGCCCACTGTATTCGTTTCTTATTGTTGCTGTAAAAAATTACCAGCAGCTTACAACAGCACAAATTTATTATCTTACAGTTCTGGAGGTCAGAAGTCTGAAATGGATTTCACTGGGCTACAATCAAGGTGTCAGCAGGGCTGCATTCCTTCTGGAGGCTCTAAGGGAGAATCCATTTCCTTGCCTTT
>NW_004444103.1:1313894-1321452 GCF_000243295.1 Trichechus manatus latirostris
CATCCTTATTGTACTTTACTGGTTTATCAGCCTCTGCTCAGAGTATGGCAGCCAAAAGACGGTCTCCTCGAAGTTTCTCCTGAGGAGCCTCAGTCCATGTTGACTAGCAGAGGCCGTCATCCAGTAAAGGAGAGATTAGAGGAGAATTCCACCTGAGAAGCAATTCACCAGTTTTCGGAGCTACAATATTTCCTATTCTGTACTTACTTTCTAAAAAAAAAAAAAAAACACTCCCCAATATCCTTCAATATTCTAGAAAATATGAAAGTTATCTTTTTTGTCATCTAAGCAAGATGACTATATTTAATTACATACCATGTGGTACTTAAGCTGCTTCCAAATATTATTCAGGAAGAAAGAGTACGTCCTTGTAATACCCAGACTCTCTCTACCCCCTGAACATCCCTTCCTGGATCCCTACCCTCACCCTAAAACCTTATTCTTCAAGACTCAACTCCACTGTCATCTTCCCTGGGGAGCCTTCTAAAATGCCATCACATAAGGGTTATCCTTGCTGGCTCCTCCCACGGGACCTTGTAGGTACTTCTATTAAAACTTACTCAGTGGCATGTTCTTTTAAGTTCTTCCATGTTCCTAAAATTTACAATTACAACCTTCAAGGGGGAAAGGGTACTCAAAAACATTTAAAACTAACAGGGCACAGGTGCCAACCAATCAGATGGAATGGCGACCAGCTTTAAGTAATACTGGTCTTGGGGCTAAAAGTTCATTCATGAAAGCTGAGAATCATCTTACTGATCATGTGAACTAACCCATGAGCTCCTTAAGGGCAGGACTCAGGTTACATTGAACTTTGTATTCATAGCACCCAGAATAGTACCTGACTTGTAGAAGATCAATAAATGTTTTGTGAATGAATTAGTGAGATGTCAAGAAAAGTTATGCAAATATCAGATCTGGTCCTGAAATCTTACCTAGTGACTTTAGGTCCACCTGGTAACATTTAACCTTAGATATTTGCTTAGTTTTAGGCAAATGTGTTGTCCTTTATATTAGATAATCCAACTAGCATTCTCCACAGGGCCTACGTGTGAAGTTATTGTACCCACAGGCAAATTACCCTGAACCATCTTCTCTCTCTCACACTTACTTTCCTGCTGTATTTTTGATGAAAGTGAATGAAATTGGGTGATTGGAAGCTGAGATAGAAAATAAGCCCATTTCCCAAATCACCAAAACTCCACACCATTTAAAAGATAACCTGTAATTAATTATCTAAAGATAATTATAATTATCTAAAAGAGGAAATTTTTGAAAACTGTTCTTCTTTTTAAGTTATTTTCATGCATGTTGTTAGCTGGACCCCATGCACAATGGAAGGAAACTCCTGGTCTTGCACCTACCCATGAGCTGTCGAAGATCAAACTGTTGTGATCCGTATGGTTTTCAATAGGTGATTTTTGGAAGTAGATCACCAGGCTTTTCTTCCTAGTCCATATTAGTCTGGAAGCTCCACTGAAATCTGTGCAACATCATAGCAACACACAAGCGTCTACTGACAGGTGATGGCTGCATTTGAGGTGCAGTGGACAGGAATCAAATCCAGGTCTCTGGCATGGAAGGTAAGAATTCTGCCACTGAACCACCAATGCCTCTCGTACATACTAGATGAATCATTTATCATGTAATATTTACCTATTGTGAAAAGAAATTCTTTAGAGATACTTTGGAGTAGTTAAGATGAAGAAATACATGTTCAGTTTGCTTTCAGATAGCAATTCTTCAGAAACTTTTTTATTAATCTAGAAGACAGAATACATGTCAACCGGGTTTCCAACTTTCTTTCCTGGGGATGATTCTTTTATCTTGTTAGCTAGAATAGCTGCCTTACTTCATTTCCACTTTTCTCTACCAGCCGAAACATTCTACTCAGCAGACTGGTGATTCCTTCTCTCCTACCCAAGCAGATGATGTACGTAGCTCACAAAACACATGTCAAACTGAACAGATTCGTTGTCCATATTAGACTTTCTTGGGGGAATGAAGGAAGTTTGGGGCCAACACTGTTCAACTTGAGGTTAATAAGACCTACATAAAACAATTATTTACCTCTGCTCAATATAGTGCTTCTAAGGGACGAAGCCACACCCAGGGTAGAAGGGCTTGAGTTTCATCATTCTTTGTAATGGTTAAAATGGAAATGAGGACAGGGCTATAGAAAGAGCTCTAGACAGACGGTCCAAAGATCCCATCTTGCTCTGAGGAGACAGTGTGATGGCAGGCAAATCCTGCAACCTCTCCCATTTGAAATATTAAATGGTTGGCTTAGATAACCACTAATGTATCATCCAGCTCCAAAAAAGTTCTAAACCAGATATTGTTGCGTTCACGCTGACTCATTGCGACCCCATGTATGTTCAGGGTAGAACCTGGGGTGGAAATGCAAATTCTCAGCAGAGGGTCGAACCAGAAATAACCGGTTTGAAGCCCTGCTTGAGTCTCTAATAGCTATGTGATTTTGCATAAGCAACTTAACCTCTCAGCTTTAGTTCCTGATCTGTCAAATGGAATCAAACAGCATTTACCTTGTTGGCCTGGTGGAATTCATTGTCCTCTCTACCTACCTAGTGATTACGTCTGGCCAAGTTAATACCTTTGTCCTCCCCTTTCACTGCTTCCCACCTCCCTGCTATTCCTACGCCACTTGTTCACGTGGAACAAGGATTACATAGTAAATCCTGGAAAACAATCTATTTCATTAAATAAAAGAAAAATCCTCACTATGTTCCGATTTTTATTTCAAATAACATAAAGGTAAACATCAGCTCAGTCCATGGACAAATTCCAAATTCATGTAGTCTGAATTAAAATTCTATTGTGGGTTCTTAGACTACACTTGTGAATCTGGGTCCCTATGCCTTTTCACAATTGCAATCAGTTGGTACACACCTGAGTACAATTTTCAAGGTTACAATTTGCAAATATAGGGCAGAAGGTTTTCATTGCTATTACTCCTTAGGTTTTCTTATTACAAAGGAGCTAGATTTTCTTGGTTGTATAGAATGAGGAGTGGAGCCAAGTGGTGGGTTGTTTCTTTAATTTTTTTCATGACCTAATCTGCGCATTACATATTATTACTTTTTGTGGTGTTATTCTTGCTTCTGGTATTTTAAACTATCTTTTAGCATTTTCAATTGATGTTATATATTGAACAGATGTCCTACATTATTTGAGGATGGTGTTCGAGAAACCTAAAAATAATTAGTTTTAAAAATCATTATTTTTTTTTACTTTTCCAAAACTTGGTAAAATGCTTTCTCTCCCCCTCTCCTTTATTTTTTCTTTCCACAGTAATGTTCTTGATTTCATCTTTTGAGGTCGATATGTTGCCTCATATCTATATTAAATTCACTGAAGCAAGGCCCTGAGTACATTTGTTAAATGTCCAATTTGGCTATAACCAAGTTAACGAGTAACATTTGTTATTAATTACATCAATAAAAACATTGTAATCTTACAACTCTGGTTTGAGCCTAATAGAGTAGGAGGTTTGAGGGATGAATATTCACGAGCAATTAATGGATCGCTCTTTAGAAAAAACGCAAAAAATCATTTTAATAGCCTCTTTGCATCCTAACCAGACTTCAGTCAGATCAAACCACCTCTGGCTAGAAAAAATTGTAATCGGTTCCTCAAAATTAAATCCAATGAACTTGTGTCTGCAGAAGGTCAAGTAATATACTCTCATGAAACAAGACTGTTCCTTATTTAATGCATCAGTTATTAAAAGGTGTTCTATTTTTCTGTTTGTGTCCTTTTTTTTTATTACTGCGTATTAGAGTAACTGTCTTGCCAACATGCAAATGATATGCTAACCTAATGTGGTTTGGATGAAAGTAATGATTAAAGAGCCAGAGAGACCTATCAGCTATATTATGATGCCTGAGGAATGGAAAATCACTGAGCTACCAGAACCTTCCTGTATTTTAAGCTTCCATGACTCATAGAAGCAAGTAAAAATTAAAATATGGTATATTATTTTCTCTCTTTTTTAGAGAAGACAGTCAAAGAATCTTAGATTTTGCTACCTCCTGTTTTGATGTATATTTATTTCTTGGTGCTACCTCCTTTTTGGGTGTCCTTTTTAGATACTCCAATTTTTTTTAAAGTAGCATAAGAAAGAGTACAGAAAAAAATATCAGAGAGCTATAGTCTTCTTTGTTTTAGCAGGGAATGGATTAGTGGTCATTGAAAACATTATGCCAGATACTTCTAGATACTTTGCATGTCTTATGGCATTTAACCCTTGGAGGTTGGTATTATTTTCAATTTAGAGTTGAAGAAACAAAGGCTCAGTGTGCCAAGACCACAAGCTACTAGTTGTGGAACCCATATCTTATTGACTTTGAATTCTACGATCTATTCATTGTTTCATATTAGCCAAAGTTATATGATATTTAGTTTTTGTTAATAAAAACCTATTCCAGTCCTATTAAAATAAAATTTTAATAAGGCAGTCCATGGGTTATAAACAAGATCCATTCCTAAGTCTGTCTTTAAGTCAAATTCGTAGGTAAATCAGAACAGGTACATATGGTTCTTATTTAGTGTCAGTCAGTCAAATGTTTGGCTTAGTATATAGTATGTATTTTACCTTTCTATGCATATAGGGTTGCTATGAGTTGGAATTGACTCGACGGCAACATTGTTTATTTTATTTTATGCATATAAGTGAAGAGGACTTGAAGCACTTACCGATGAAGATCAAAGACTACAGCCTTCAGTATGAATTACATCTCAACATACAGAAAACATCCTCATGATTGGATCAATAAGCAACATCATGATAAACAGAGAAAATATTGAAGTTGTCAAGGATTTCATTTTACCTGGATCCACAATCAATGCCCATGGAAGCAGCAGTCAAGAAATCAAATGACGTATTGCGTTGGGCAGATCTGCTGCAAAATACCTCTTTAAAGTGCTAAAAAGCAAAGATGTCAGTTTGAAGACTAACGTGTGCTTGACCCAAGCCATGGTGTTCCCAATTGCCTCATAGGCATGTGAAAGCTGGACAATGAGTAAGGAAGACAGGAGAATAAATGACGACTTTGAATTATGGTGTTGGCAAAGAATATTGAAAATACCATGGATTTCCAAAAGAATGAACAAACTCATCTTGGAAGGAGTCTAGCTAGAATGCTCCTTAGAAGCAAGGATGGTGAGACTATGTCTCACATACTTTGGACATGTTGTCAGGAGGGAGCAGTCCCTGGAGAAGAACATCATATTTGGTAAAGTAGAGGGTCAACGAAAAAGAGGAAGACCCTCAAGAAGATGGATTGACACAGTGGCTGCAACAATGGACTCAAGCATAACAACAATTATGAGGGTGGCGCAGGACCAGGCAGTGTTTCCTTCTGTTGTGTGCAGGATCGCTATGAGTTGGAAAGGACTCAACAGCACCTAACAACAACATGCGCATAAAACACTTAGGAAAGACTTCCACACTGGGCAATGTTTTCATGAGCATCACAAAGCAGTGCCTGCGTTTGTTATTATAAACCATTGTATTTAACTCAAATTTTTGACATAATAGGCTTTATGTCAGTCCATTCTTAAGAACGAATTGTCCATAAGTTGGATGCTGGTAACCTGGGGACTGCTTGTATATCATTATTAAATTTTAACTTAAACAAAAAGTTGGTTAGATTTCAAACATAATAAAAATAAAAAATAACAGGTACCATTTAGGGTTGATTCTGACTCATGGCAACCCCATGTGTTAGAGTAGAACTGTGATCCATAGGGTTTTCAATGGCTGATTTTTTTGGAAGTAGATTACCAGGCCTTTCTTCCAAGGTACCTCTGGGTAGACTCAAACCTCCAATCTTTCAGTTAGTAGCCAAGCACGTTAATGATTTGCACCACAAAGACAATAAAATGAAGGAGATGGATATTGCAGTTCCTTGGTAGATGCATGTTTGGGTGTGTTTGTGGATGACCTTATTTCTTTGATGAACTAAGTCTCAGTGTCCTACAGAACGCGGCCATCTGCCAGCTAGAAGCTGCTGACCCTTTTCATCTGGGCTGGTTGGAATGATTGTCTTCTCTCCCTGTCTCTCCTATTTTGATCCTTGGATAATAGGCTTTTCTTTGGTGATAAGAGAAGCTGTAAATGACCAGGAGTGTTATAAAGGCCAGTATCTTAGACTAAGCTTTTTCTGGCTAAGACAGAAGGTCTCTAGTGAGAGAAGCAGAGCCCAGCTCAGAGGATAGTGCTTTGGTACAAGGGTTCTAGGATGATGCAATGCTCCACAAGATCTGGGTGGTGGAACCTGGCCCCTGAGACTAGGCTGCATTTTTTTCTTTATTTTTAATTGAAATATAATTCATGTAACATAAAATTTACCCTTTTAAAGTATACAGTTCAGTGGTGTATACTCACAAGATTGTGCAACTATCACCACTATCCAGTTCCAAAACATTTTCATCACCACAAAAAGAAACCTTGTACATATTAGCAGTCACTCCTTATGCCCCTCTGCCCCCGACCCCAGCCCCCTGCCCAGCCCCTGATAGCTACTAATCTACTTTCTGTCTCTATGGATTTGCCTATTTAGTTACATTTTATGTGCAATTGTAAGGTGAAACACTTGGTGATGCTTCCTGTTACTGCTAAATGTGCTCCCATATGGGGCATTGAGCAATGCAGGCGGTTGTATTTCCAGGATGTTCAATGAGGGAGCTAGTGTAATTTCCTTGCATCCCCACAAATTTACCCAGCCTTAGCACCCATGACAGCCTCAGTTCACCACAAGGATTGCATCTTCCCCTGTAGATCTTAAGATTCCTCTGGACTCTCATTATTATAATGTCCAACTCTACGTTGGGGACAAAGAAAAGCATTTGGAAGTCACTTAAATTTGAGACTTGACTAGAATTGTCTACTCTCCGATATCCTCACATAAGCAACTACTACTCATTAAACCCATTAACTCAGTCTTGTTTCCCTCTTTGCTCTTGATTCTCCTTCCTCCCAACATCATTTTCTTGTAATTTAAGATCTTTAAATGATCTTTGAGTCCTTTGAACTCAGTTGCCCATGCCAGACACCTGGGAATCATCTTAAATATTCCTTCTTCATGTTCTTATTCTGCCTCCTTTCCCACCCCAATGACCAGATTCCATAGGTTTTACCCACCCCCCACCACCACATTTTCTTTCCTGCTCTTTCCTTTATCTCCAGCTCCCCTGCCACTGTTAAGACCCCCATCATTATAACTCACTTATGAGGACTGGACTACAGCAATTGCTCCCATTCTGGGCTCCCTGCCTCCCATCTTGTCCTACAACAGTAGTTTGCTACATTGCTCCCAAATGGTCTTCTAATCATCCGAATATGTTTATATACCAGCTCGCATCTCAAAGTTCTTGAAAATCTCCCTACAGTCTTCAGGAAGGAGTTCAAAATATACTTATTTGATACACTAGTTTGTCAATGTACCTTCCCTGCACCCACACTGAATGACTCGCCTGTCCCTGAACATCTCACACAGCTTCAGGCTCATTGCTTCAGCACATACCTTTGCCTAGA
>NW_004444103.1:1323297-1327579 GCF_000243295.1 Trichechus manatus latirostris
CAGAAGAGAGGCAGGTCAATAAGAAACACGTCAATTCATTGCATAGAACTCTGGAAAGACTCAGGACTGAGAAGCACACATTGCTACAGAAGGCCTGGATGAGGCATGGGGCTGAAAACAAAAAGAACTGGTTGAAAGTCTCTTTGAGATCCAGTAAAGTCTTGTGATCCTCTCCTTTCCCTACAGTCCAACCCCACTAACAAACTTGAAATTTACTTTGTGCAGAGTAAATCTCAAGGACACCAGGCTGAACATCAGGCAGAGGAGAGTTACTGCAATAAAATAGTGATAAAGTCTATATATGGAAAATCGAACCCCCACCCGAATGCTCCTCACGCTCATGTGAACGTTCATAGCCAGTCGTTTACTTCTTCATCCCCTGGGAAAACATCAGAAGATTCTTCCCTGGAAACATTCCAAAGGAACGACCTGTGGATACAGTTCTGGCAGGAAAGCGGATTCACCCTAGATGGTTCAAATGAAGAGACATTCATCAAGGAACTATACAGCCACGTCAGTGAACAAATGAGGGATGGTGAGGCACCAGTGACTAGCACCAGTGGGAGGCTTTTACATCCCCCGGGCTGAAGGGCTGAAGGGGGTAATAGAGTCCGGTAAGAATTAGGACAGTGGAGCAAAGCCCTCATAGCAGAAACGGAAGTCATGGAGAGTTTTAGACATGAATTACGAAGAAAGGCCTGGAGATCTGCTTCCAAAAATTAGCCAATGAAAACCCTATGTGTTACAACAGAATATTGTCCAATATAGTGCTGGAAGATGAGCCCCTAGGTTGGAAGCCACTCAAAATACACAGTGGTGGCAACAATGGACTTGAGCACACCAAAGATCATTAAGTTGGAGCGGGACTAAATTCCATTTTTCTCCAGCTCTGTCCAGGACTTCTGTTGCACATGGGGTTGTCATGAGTCTACTCAAAGGCAGCTAACAATAACAAGTTGAGGAAGTGCGGAGGGATCAATACATGGGACACGATGTGGCTGAAGAAAAACTCTCAGCCACCATTCAGATCTTGTCGGCCCTTGCCATATATCATTCCAAATAGTACTTGAATAACCAGAGAAAATGAAAATAGTATTCTTAAAAAGGAGGGTCACTGGAAGAGGTAAAGGTCATTTTTTCTCTTTTTTTTTTTATTGTACTTTAGATGAAGGTTTATAGAACAAACTAGTTTCTTATTAAACAGTTAGTACACGTATTGTTTTATGACATTGGTTAACAACCCCACAACATGTCAACACTTCCCCTTCTCCAGCTTGGGTTCCCTATTACCAGCTTTCCTTCGGCCCCCCCCACCCCCCACCTTTTAGTCCTTGTCCCTGCACTGTTGTGCCCCATTAGTCTCGTTTTATTTTATGGGCCTGTCTAATCTTTGGCTGAAGGGTGAACCTTGGGAGTAACTTCATTACTGAGCTAAAAGAGCGTCTGGTGCCATACTCTTTGGGTTTCTCCAGACTCTGTCAGGCCAGTAAGCCTGATCTTTTTTGTGAGTTAGAATTTTGTTCTACATTTTTCTCCAACTCTGTCCAGAACCCTCTGTTGTAATCCTTATCAGAGCAGTCAGTGGTGTTAGCTGAGTAAGAAGTCTCAGTCTGGTGGAGGCCGTGGTAGATGTGGTCTGTTCGTCCTTTGGACAAATATTTCCCTTGTATCTTGTTTTCTTCATTCTCCCTTGCTCCCAAAGGGGTGAGACCAGTGGAGTATCTTAGATGGCTGCTCACAGGCTTTTAAGACCCCAGACACTGCTCATCAAAGTAGAATGTAGAACATTTTCTTTATAAACTATGTTATGCCAATTGAGCTAGATGTTCCCTGAGACCATGGTCCCAAGAGCCCTCAGCCCAGCAATTTGGTCCCTGAGGGAGTTCGGATGTGTCTGTGGAGCTTCCATGACCTTGCCTTGGACAAGTTGTGCTGGCTTCCCCAGTACTGTGTACTGTCTTATGGAAGGGTCATTTTTTTAACCTAGTGTGCGAAGCACTGAATAAATTCATCCATAGGGGAAAAGGGAAAGTGGAGTTCTGTAGATGCATTTTTAAAGCAGAAGAGCCTGTGACTGAGCAGACTGTGAGTGGATGTTTCTCTGTGAACAGTCCAGACCTGGAAACGGAGCTATTGCTATGGCAGCTCTGCCCGGAACCTGCTGTTGTTTTCACTTTTTGATGTCTTTGTTCAAACCATATGGTACAAGGGCAGTACATAATTGTAAATAAATAGACTATGATTCTAGATTCCTTCTGTGTCTGTGACTTGTTTTCATCTCAGATTTATCACTCCTTTGGAAGTGAAGATGGGCTTGAATTTAGAAAACTTTGAACCCTTAGAGAACCCGAAAGATAATTTTCACTGTGTTTGTATACTTGACACAGTGCCAGATCTCAGCGTGACAGCATACTGTACAACTGAGAGCTATTTCTTTTTCTTTCTTTTTTTTTAGTTTTGAAATATTTTGTTTTTAATAGTTAAAGGGATTTCTAAAATGAATGTAGCCATTCATGATTGCTTTATCCTTTTAAAATTTCTCTTCTGAGAAGATTTTCAATTGAATTTTGTTTTTTGGAGTACTTAAGATACTTTGGCTCTAGGTAGCTTTGGAAGATGGAAAAACAGACAACTTCCAGGTTATTGAAGGGCAAAGAGAGTGCTGGATAAGCCATCTGCCTTCTCAGGCATTATGAGCCCTGAGCAAAGGTTTTTTTTTTTTAATTGCTGAGTGATTAAAGACCGCTTTGGCCCTGTTAACTTTGCTGTAGTTCCCCCAGCATGTTATAGCTGGAAGGGGCCAAATGAATCATCTTGTCCAGTCCCCTCTTATTTTAAAGGTGGGGAAACTGAGCCCCCCAAAAGCACAGCCATTTGTCCAATGTTACACAATTTGTAGAAAGGTCACGTCTTCATATACTTAGTTTAGTATTTTGTCCACTATGTGCATTACCAAAAGCCATCTTTATAACCTGCATTTATAAGTACAAATAATATCTCAGTATCTCTTCAGCCTCTCTACCGCCAGAGGCCCGCTCAGACCTGCAGGCTGCCTCCCACCACCTGGGGCTCAGTGATATCTGACAGCCATTTTTCTTGTGCCATTTATATTCCCTCCTCCACTCACCCACTAAAGCCTTGCCATCCTGTGTGTTATTCTACAGGTGCCAACTGACTAATCTGGTAAACTAATAATCGATCCGTGAATAGGAGAAGGACAAAGGGCCCAAATGGGAAAAGACTCCTCCAGTATGTTACCACTTGGCAGACAATAACAAACTGGCTGCTGTCGGCCTCCTCCTAACATACTGTTTGGGCCTGTGGCCACATTAAGCCTCTCTCTGAGAAAACTATGCTTTTCTTTTGGTATGCTTCAGGCTTTTCCCAAGCAGCTCGTGGTTCCTTGCTTTGGTCTAGGCCCTAATTTGAGTACTGCTTCTACTTTTCCTTTCTTAGGGCCTTTTAATCATGAATGTTTGAGTGAGTGAACGCCTTTGTTTCTGAGGACCCAAAACTCAGGCATAATCACTATCCATGCCTCTGAATGACCTCTGAACTCTCCCACCACGGCCAACCTTCCCTCTGGGGTGAAGATTTTGTTTTCTTATATTTACTCAACTATAAACAGAGCAGTCGGTTCAAAGGTTTGCTGGATCAGATTCAAAGGTAAGATCCTTCAGATTCTTTGTGAAAGCGTCCACAGCATAATAAAGGAAATGACAGCTGCATGGATGAACAAGTATACAATGCCTTAGGAAAAAAAAACACTCTCTTATGGGACTTTACAAGAGGCAAGTATAGCACAAAGGTTAGGAATGTGGACTCTGGGTTTAAATCCCAGCTGAGCCAATTACTAGCTATGTGACCTTGAGGATATTACTTAAATGTTCCATGCCTCAGTTTCCTATCTGTAAAATGGGGATAAAACTGTGTGTTTTTCAGAGTTGTAAAAATCAAGTGACTAATTGCTTAGGGGGCACAAAGTTTCTGTTAATAGAATAATTTGGAAAAAGATAGTGGTAATAGTGGCACATCAGGATAAACTTAACCAATGACACTGAAGTATACATGTAAAAATTGTTGAATTGGCAAATGTTTTGTTATATACATATTTTTATCACAATAAAAAAATCAAGTGATATAAGATTATAATAATCGCTATATAATCAATATCTTAATAATATATAATCCCCCCCAAAAACCCAAACCCATTGCCATTGAGTGGATTCCGCCTCACAGTGACCCTATATATACATACGTATACACACACACACGTCCCTGG
>NW_004444103.1:1328312-1330025 GCF_000243295.1 Trichechus manatus latirostris
GCAGGTTAGCAAATTGATTTTTCTTAGTCCTAATGTTTAACTAGTATGTCCAGAAGTACCTATTTAAAGAGACAGGTAATTAACTTGATTTCCCTTTTCACATGACTGTCCTGTGATAAGTTGAACTCCTGGAGTAAAAACATCAGCCATTTTCCTTCCAAAGGGCAGCTGTTAGGTGCTCAGCTATGCCTTCCCTTTGCAGTCAGAATCGCCACCAAGGATTGCTAAACACAAGTCTCTCTATTTGCGTACTCTTGGATTAAATAGAATACACTTCAGCAAAGAATCTTTGGCAGGATCTGCTGCTGAGGTAACAGTTTTGACATTATTGCCTTTGGCCTTCCCTGAAAGGCACAAGCTCTGCAGAAAGAGAGAGAGAGAGAGAGAGGGAGAGAGAGAGAGACGGAGAGAGAGAGAGATTTAAGCAGCACAGAGTAAAAAGAAGTAGAGATTTCAGTTTTGTGATTTGAGAATATTAGACCCAGAGCCATTTACTATTAAGAATTGCAAGAGTAAAAATACTAAATGTGTGTTATAAAGCATTTCTTTATAGAATGGTTTACGTTCTATCAAAATAACATCATGTCGTTTTCATTTGTCTGATACATCATTAAATTAGGCGAAGCAAATAAAAGGGATTTTATGTTTGAGGCCGTGAGAGGCTGAGTGGGACAGTAGAACTTGGACAAGTAACATAAATTCTGCAAGATTAAGTGTGGTCATCGCTACTATAGGGGTAACACCCACTGTCATAGGGTTGTGTGTAACAAATGTAGAGTCCCTGACACATAGAGGCACTCCAAAAATACGATTTATTATTATCTTTTTCTCTCAAATCCTAATGGTTTTTTTTCTAATCTGCTAAGAGTTTGTTAGTTTGTTTTAAAGGGGACTCATAATTTATCAGCCAGAAATCTCTTTTCCCAATCAATGGTGAGATATTAATCAGAAGCCACAAAATGACAAAGTCAATCCTTCATGTGAAAACATCTAAATTTTATAATTATGAGTCAAATATTTTTCAGCTTGTTTGGATGGAAATCTCAAAATGCATTCAAGTAAAAGAGTAGAAATTTAAGCCTGCTTGTAGAAAGAATAGGAGTCCTGATGGTGTAGTAGTTAAGCACTTGTCTGCTAACCGAACGATTAGACATCTGAATCCATCAGATACTCCACAGGAGAAAGACGTGGCAGTCTGCTTCTGTAAAGATTACAGCCTTGGAAACCCTGTGGGGCAGTTCTATTCTGTTCTATAGGGTTGCTATGAGTTGGAATTGACTCAATGGCGCCAGGTTTTTGGTAGAAAGAATATTGTCATGGGTTAAATTGTGTCCTCCCAAAATATCTGTCAGCTTGGCTCGGCCATGATTCCCAGTGTTGTATGATTGTCCACCATTTTGTTATCTAATGTGATTTTCCTATGTTGTAAATCCTGTCTCTACGATGTTAATGAGATGGGATCAGCAGCAGTTATGTTAATGAGGCAAGACTCAATCTACAAAATAAGGTAGTGTTTTAAGCCAATCTGTTTTGAGATATAAAAGAGGTAAGCAAGCAGAGAGACAGGGGAAACTTATACCACCAAGAAAGCAGTGCCAGGAGAAGAGCATATCCTTTGGACCCAGGGTCCCTGTGCTGAGAAGCTCCTAGTCCAGGGGAAGATTGACGACAAGGACCTTCCTCCAGAGCCGACAGAGAGAGAAAGCCTTCCTC
>NW_004444103.1:1330704-1331543 GCF_000243295.1 Trichechus manatus latirostris
GCTTCATGTGGGTAGAAAGTTAAATATCATTTTGCATGAACTGCAGTGTAGCGCTAGTTGGATTTCTTTGATGATTTATTCCCAACTTTGCTAACATAACTTGACATGGGAGAAACTACTCTCTCAGTAGCCATAAATTTTCTAAAAGTTTCATTTCATTTTAGGAAGAAAATTAAGTGTCCATTCCAGTAGCAATAAGAAAGAATAAATCCCATTTTAAGCACATATTTCTTGCTGTGAGCTTATAGATACAATTTTTACTAGCCTGTTTCTCTTTTTCTTGTGAATTAATTTTGAGTTGCTGCTTTGAGATATTCAGAAGAGGCACAGGTCCATAGAAAGAAAAGAAAAAAGGATTATGTATCAGAAACCATGTCTTTCCTTAAAATAATCCATATTTGTATGTCATGGCTAATGTCCATCGATTCTTAGCAAATTGGTAGACTGTGGCTGTATTGACAATTCTGTTCTTAAACTAATGGTTTATAGGGACTGTTAGCTTTGTCCTTAGACTCCTGGCAGCCCAGGGCAAACTTCTATTTCCAAGCATCTGCTCACCACTTAATTCATAATTATCATTCTGGGTACAGCCAGAGCTGGTAGCAGTAGTTCTAAATTACCACTTTGGACCCGCACATGAATGCCGAAACCTCATTTATGACTGACGTGTCTGCTGAAAGGAGGTTTTCTGGTGGTGTTTACATCTTCCGTCTGCAAATGATAAGTCACAAACTTAGTAATAACTAAGATAAGGAATTTTCCTATTGTTTTTCCTTTTTCTCTGTTTTCTTTCACATTTTGGGGACTTTTTTTAGTCTGCACCCCTGGAGACTGTTTTT
>NW_004444103.1:1332430-1333968 GCF_000243295.1 Trichechus manatus latirostris
TGATGGCACCTTACAACTACAACAACAACAGTTTTGAAATGATAGAGACAATATAACAATTAAAAATATTCACAATCTTATCACATTCTTATAATTTTTTAATCATTTTTTATATTTCTCTATATTTATATATTTGTAATTCATAGCATACAGATAATATGGCACTTTTATTAGCATTCCTTCATTCATTTTTTCCACTTTGTCATATAGCTTTTATATATATAATTTTTAGTTGCTACATATTTTACATATGCAAATTCAAAAAAATCACTACTAAGTGCCTGTTATTGAATATTTAAGTTGCTTCCAATTTTAACCAGTTTAAATGTATTACAATGAACATATTTGCAAATATGCTTTGCTATATTCTGGATTGTTTCCTTAGAATATATTCCTATTTTGAGATTACGGAGACTGAAAATAAGAACATTTTTATAACTCATGATCCACTGTGCCAACCTACTTTCTAAAAGAGTTGTTTTGTACTAGTTTATTCTGAAATCAGCATAAAAAACCAAACCCGTTGCCTTTGAGTCGATTCTGACTCATAGTGACCCCATAGGACAGAGAAGAACTGCCCCATAGGGTTTCCAAGGAGTATCTGGTAGATTTGAACTGCCGACCTTTTGGTTAGCAGCCAGACTCTTAACCACTGTGCCACCAGGGCTCCAAAATCAGCATAGTATAGAAATAAAGTACTTCTTTTCCCCATTAGAAACTTGCCAGCATTTGGAAGTAATAGTTTTTTTGTTTGTTTGTTTTGTTTCAATAACGTAGCAGGAATATAAGCAGTAAACTCACAGAGTGTCCTTATGGGAGTCATTACAGGGGAAGGAGATGGTCTGTAGACTGGTTAGAGAGAAACAAGAGGGGAAAATGGGAGAAAAGATAACTAAGAGAGATGTGATTAGATTTTTTTCTCCCTTTTAAAATCAGCCAAGTGTGGTTCAGATGATCCATTGGGTTTCAGAGCAAGCAAAGCTGTCAAACATACAGTTCAAAACTCCCAATGACCACTAAGTGACACTTGGGTCTCAGATCACCAGCCAAGAGCAGGTGAGTGGACACCAGGAAGGTGGGCTGGGATGGCAAGGAAGCCCCCATGGAAAAACTGCACTTGGGCAGCCATCATGACCTAGGTGGACACTCACAAGGAATTTCTTCACATAAAAGAAAGGGAAGAATGTCAGTTGGTGGCACAATGGTTAAGAGCTCAGCTGCTAACCAAAAGGTTGGCGGTTCAAACTCACCCAGCGGCTCCTCGGGAGAAAGACGTGGCAATCTACTTACATAAAAATTACTGCCTAGAAAATCCTATGAGGCAGTTCCACTCTGTCACATGGGGTCGCTATGAGTCGGAATCCCCCAGACGGCACACATAACAACAACAGTATATTTCAACAGCTTAAAACTGTGCATGCTCTTCGCCTAAAGACACCATTTCCCTATTCTAAAGTAGGAAGAAAAAAAAATTCTGCAAAAACATTGATAATCATTATATAATCATATAATGATAATCATTATAGCATCATTTACAA
>NW_004444103.1:1335432-1336556 GCF_000243295.1 Trichechus manatus latirostris
TGGGTCAGGAAGAGGCTTCTCCTGATTCACGTAGCTGCAGGGGCTGGCAAACCCAAGATCGGCAGGTCAGAGAGCAAGGCTGTTGCTGACAGGTTGTGAAGATGGATGAATACGAAGACTGGCAGGTAAGACCGAAGGTAAGGTGCTAGCTCGAGTCCCAAGAACCGGATATCAGATGAACAGGAGCCAGCTGCAGGATCCAGAGCGAGCATAAGCCCAGAAGCCTTGCCAGAATGTCCACTTATATTCGATGCAGGCCACACACCCAAGGAAACTCCCTTTCAACTTACTGGCTACTCACAGCAGATCCTGTCATGGAGGTGATCCTATTATATCAAATCTCATCATGGAAGTGATCACGTCATATGACTGCCAAACTACATCATAACTGCCAAACCACTGAGAATCATGGCCCAGCCAAGTTGACACACAACCTTAACCGTCACAGTTGTTATTGTTGCTTTTAGTTGGCACTCCAAATCATAGCAGCCTTATGTATAACAGAACAAAATGTTGCTTGGTTCTGTGCCATCTTCGTGATCATTGGTATATTTGAGTTCATTGTTGTGGCTATCGTGTTAATACATCTTATCGAGGGTTTCCCTTGTTTCTGCTGACCCTCTAACCCAACATGATGTCCTTTTCTGGCAATTGGTCTTTCCTGATGATGTGTCCAAAGCAAGCAAGCAAGCCAAAGTCTCATCATCCTTGCCTCTAAAGAGCATTCTGGTTGTTTTTCTTCTGAGACTGATTTGTTGTTTGTTCTGGCAGTTCACAGTATATTCAGTATCTTTGCCAACTAGTAGGAGGTCTGAAATACCACCATAATTAGATATATATGTACATGGGTAGACATATGTGAAATGCTCATCAGAGTCATGGTAAGTCTCTGAATCAGTAACGTGGAAAGGAAAATAGATGCCAACTTCTTTCTCCTTTTGAGACAGGAAAAACATTGAGCTATGGTATAGCTTTGCCTCCGTCTTTTATATAATGCTTTCCTGGTTATGATTTTTTTTAATTTCTTTTTTTATTGTACTTTAGATGAAGTTTACAGAGCAAACTAGTTTCTCATTAAATAACTAATATACATATTGTTTTGTGACATTGGTTGCCAACCTCAC
>NW_004444103.1:1341126-1342000 GCF_000243295.1 Trichechus manatus latirostris
ACTGTTATTTAGCGTTACTTTAGTACAAGAAATAGGATCCCTGGTGGTACTATGTTTAAAGCCCTCAGCTGCTAACCTAAAAGTCAAAGGTTGGAACCCATCAGCTGCTCCGTGGGAGAACTATGTGGCAGTCTGCTTCCGTAAAGACTTACAGCCTTGGAAACTATGGGCAGTTCTACTCCATCCTATAGGGTCACTAGGACTCAGAATACTGTTTAGTTTGCGATGAAGAACGTTTTTGCGAGAAGGGGCTTTGAACCAGAACCTGTTTGAAGCGCTGCTGGGAGATTGCATTTCTAACAAGTTCCCAGGCGATGCTAATGCTGCTGGTTAAAACCCAAAACCAAATCCATTGCTGTTGAGTTGATTCTGACTCATAGTGACCCTATAGAACAGAGTAGAACTGCCTCACAGAGTTTCCAAGGAGCAGCTGGTGGATTCAAACTGCAGACCTTATGGTTAGTAGCTGTAGCACTTAACCATTATGCCATTGCCCTGGAGTTGATGCTAACTCATAGCGACCCTATAGGACAGAGTAGAACTGCTGGTTAGGGTGTAGGGACCAATTCTGAGAACCAGCAGTAAGGCAGAAGTTCTTGAAATTTATTATGCATAAGGATCACCTGGGGGTCTTGTTAAACTGTAGATTCCGATTCAGTACATCTAGGGTAGAAATGCAGGAAGTTCCTTTAAGGGTAGTGAAAGCAGGTATTTTTACTACTATTTAGAGATGAGAAAAATGACTAATAGCAGGTGAGCAGGTTTAGAGTTCAGCCCCCTGACTCCTAGAACAAAGTTTTTCCTTTATGTTACTCCCTAACCAGCAGCATTAGCAGATCCTGGGAACTCATTAGAAATGCAAATTCTCAGCAGG
>NW_004444103.1:1343192-1374410 GCF_000243295.1 Trichechus manatus latirostris
GAAAGCCTTCCCCTAGAGCCAGTGGCATGAATTCCAAGTTCTAGCTTCCTAAACTGTGAGGAAATCAATTTCTATTTGTTAAAGCCACCCACTTGTGATATTTCTGTTATAGCAGTGCTAGATAACTAAGACAGTAACCTGTATTCTCCTTATAAGCGGCAACATTTTTACTTTTACTTCTTTGTGTGGTCCTCGATTGTGCTTGGGATTAAATGGAAACCTTTAGAGCTAAGAAGAAAAAAGAACCAGAGGCATGCTGACATTCTCAATATAAAATATTAAAGGGTACGAGGAACCCACAATGTAAATCAGAGAAAGTTATTACCTGAGAGAATATTAGAAAATAGGAGCCCAGCTGACAAGGTTGGTACCAGGGAGCACTGTGAAGTCTGTGGAGTGTCTTTAGGTTTTTGTCAGGGTTCTTTCTCTAAAGAAATAGAACCAGTGATTATATAAATATATATAAGTGTGTGTGTGTGGAGAAGAGAGAGAGAGAGAGAGAGAATGAGACATTGATTTACTTTGAGAAATTTGCCGACACAATTGTGGGGGGCTGGCAAGCACCAAATCAGTTGTTCAGGTAACAGGTCGGAGATTCCTGCGGTCTTGTGTTAGGCTACAGGAAGAGTGAAGAGTGAGGGAGTTCTGGCAAAATGTCTACTTATAGTCTGGAGGCAGAATACACCTTAGGAAACTCCTTTTTCCTCTTAAGGCCTTCAACAGATTGGATGAGGCCCATCCTCATTATGGAGCAGTCTGCTTTACTTAAGGCCCACTGATTTAATCACGTATAACTGCTTCCTAAGAGAGTCTAGAGTAGTGCTTCACCAAACAACTGGGCGCCATAACCTAGTCAAGCCGATACCCAGTCCTTAACCACAGCTCCTGGCCATGTATACTTAAGCTTCCTCCCTCTACTTCCCAGAGCATCTCTCTGCTGATCTTCTGTAGTCCTTCCTTCCTAACTGATAAGTACCTACTCCCTCCATCAGCCCCTGAAGGCTCTCCAATAGATAATCTGCTAAATTTCTCAGTGCGAATGTGATAAAAGATGTCTAAGTATGAAAAATGCACAGGATACTAAGTGCATAAAAATTACCTCACGGCCTGGACTTCCTTCCAAGTATCGTGTTTACTGGTGACAGTATTTTTATTAGTTCCTGCAACAGAAAGGATTTCTGGACAGATTAAAAGGGTGAAAACTTGGGAGCTTGTTGGAGGAAAGATATCTAAGATCAGATATGGCTTTGAGACATTCCCTGAATTACACTATATATGTGGTGGTTGTTAGGTGCTGTCCAGTCAGTTATGACTCATAGGGACATATATATATATATATCTGCTAATTTTGTGTAGTCTTTCTCATGGCTTAGAATTTGTCATTCAAGCAACAAATTATTGTTGAAAAAAAAATCAGCTGCTCTTGTGGTCTTCCAGTCACCAACTTCTGTTCCTGGATTAGATTGGGTATGCAGAATCAAAATCCTCAGGCAGGTTAAAGAAGTCAGGGATTAATAAGAGATTTTCCCCATCCTTTCAAATTGACCCTTAATTCCTGTTTGATGCTGTCACATAGGAATATTTTTTCTCCCTTCTCTCTGATAATATTATGACCTCAAATACATCACCTTTTCAACTTGACTTCTAAGAATAACTACACACACACCCAATGAAGGTAATTTAAGGACTAACAGTAAATACGCTTTAGAATTTTGAGATGGTAATACAAACTCGATTTTATTTCAGTTTGCCTGGAACTGAGTAAGCTGAAAAAAGTATATACGTACATGATCATTTACATCACACCTTCAAAAATTTGGAATTTGAAAATTTCAGAGATGGCCTGCTTGAGTTAAATATAACTCTATAAGAATATTAACATGATAGCTCTTCTATTGAAGAATATTAATTCTTCTCATTAAGCATATTAATTGACATTTGCTATCATTGCTAAGGGAAGCTATAAGCATTCCTTTTTGGACTACCCAGTGACTATTTTAAATGAACAATTATTCCACTCTAAACATGGTGAAGTGCATGGCTTTGGAGGATGACTTCTGCTCTTATTTCCTTTGAGTTCAGGATCATTGTTTTGTTACACCTCTCAGTAAAACTTGCACAAGAAATGTAAAAGTAATGAAAGTACTCTTCAAAAAGCAATTACTGGAACTCTGATAACCCTTGTCCTTGCCTAAGAAACAGAACGGATGTGAAATTTACATGCTTTCTAGATATATTGTTTTTGGTAACAAGTGTAAAAGTTTACGAATAAAATCAGTAAGTTGTTTCACTTCCAGACTTGCTTCTATCTGCTGTTTATGCTATAGACAACCTAATAAGGAGACAAATACAGATAATATTTAGTTTGGTTGTAATTTTAATTGCTCCCTTATAATTTTAACTGGTTATAGATATTGATTCAATTAAGCAACAGCCCAGAAGATGGCAAAGCACCCATAGTGGATGCCGTGATGTGCTGCCCAGTTTTCCCTGCCAGGAATGAGGCTTGAGAGATTTATCATCTAATTGCTCTCAGTTGAGTCCCTCTCTGAGAAATGCCCTTAGCCAAAAAGAGTTACCCTGTTCAAGGCCACATCCTTTCCCTGGGAGTCAGCCTTCATTGAGTGACTGGTTAGCTTATCCAAGTGGGAGATAAAGGTCAGGTCCTCTTGGTTCAAGGCAGGAAAACTCTGAGGGGTCATGCTAGCTCCCAAGCTCCCATGCAACTGGATGAGGCTTTGCTGTGACTTCATTCAGTTTAAATCTTCCCTCTGTCCAACCCTACTTCCTACACTCCCCCGTCACTTCCCCAATAAACTTCCTGTTCACACATCTCTGTTTCATGGAGAATTGACATAAAACAACACCTCATATCCACCTTAATAGATAACACCTCTGTCTTAGTTATCTATTGCTACTATGACAGCTATAAATACCACAAGTGGATGACTTAAACAAAGAGATATTGATTCTCTCACAGTCTAGTAGGCTAGAAGTTCAAATTCAGGGTGCCAGCTCCAGGGGAAGGCTTTCTCTCTCTGTCAATTCTGCCAGTGGGTCCTTGTCATCAATATTCCCTGGGTTCTCAGCACAGGAACCCCAGGTCCAACAGATGCGTTCTGCTGCTGGTGCTGCTTTCTTGGTGGTATAAGGTCCCATGTCTTACTGCTCGATTCTCTCTTTTATAATTCAAAAGAGATTGATTTAAGACACAACCTAATCTTGTAGATTGAGTCCTGTCTTATCAACATAACTGCTGCTAATACCATCTCATTAACATAGAGAGAGGATTTACAACACATGGGAAAATCACATCAGATGACAAAATGGTGGGCAATCACACAATACTGGGAATCATGGCCTAGCCAAGCTGACAGATATTTTGGGGGGACACAATTCAATGCATAACAACCTCATATCCACACTAATATGAAAGTTTGAAAATCACAGTCATAATTTGACACCCCAGATGAGTATCTGAAAGGGAAAGTTGAGGGTGTGGGGTGGAATGCGATTAATAGGCAACAATCACAGAAGTCTTTTCTCCGGGGAGGACATTATAGCTACAAAATCCAAGAGTTATCAGTCAAGGGACATCTTTCCCTGAAGGTACTGATTATTGCAAGTAACAGATTATTGTCTGTTTCTCATTCTATGGGTTCATGATTGTTTTCAAGCTCGTGGAAGAACTGTTGTTGTTGTTGGTGTGTGCCATTGAGTCGATTCGACTCATAGTGACCCTATAGTTCTGAGTAGAACTGCCCCATAGGGTTTCCTAGGCTGTAATCTTTTCTTTTTTTTAAAATTTTTTTAAATTGTACTTTGGATGAAGTTGTACAGAACAAATAGTTTCTCATTAAACAGTTGGTACACATATTGTTTTATGACATTAGTTAACAACCCCACGACATGTCAACACTCTCCCTTCTCGACCTTGGAGGACATTTTTTTTTGGTGAAAATACACATAACCAAAGTTACACCATTTCAAAAGTTCCTACATGTACAATTCAGTGAAACTGATTACATTCTTCCAGTTGTGCTGCTATTCTCACTATCCTTTTCCAAATTATTCCATCACCATTATCTTCAACTCACTGCCTCCTAGGCTTCCCATCAAACCTTTTGAGTTGTTGTTGTCCGTTTGATCTCAACATGGATAATTCTTTTTTTTTTTTTTCTTTCTGTACCTTAGATGAAGGTTTACAGAACAAATAGTTTAGGCTGTAATCTTTACAGGAGCAGATCGCCAGGTCTTTTCTCCTACGGTGCTTGCTGCTGGTGGGTTGGAACTGCTGACCTTTCGGTTAGCAGTCGAGCATTTAACCACTGTGCCACCAGGGCTTCTTGCAGAACTACTACTTATATAAAAACAGCTGTGAAAGTCGTTTGGGCAATACTTATTTCCTTACAGATTTCTTCAGTGAGAATGCCAGAGGCCACGCAACAGGAACAAGTAACGGATTTGAAAATGGACAATCATTCAGCGAGGCCCGGAAGGTGGCAAAGCAGCCATAAAGTTTCTGAAGCTTTGTTCTGAAGGACTGGCCCTCAGAGGGAAGGATAGAATTGTAGTATCATGTGGAGAAGTCAGAAAAGTGGATGTCAACCAGTAGAAAAGCAACTCCCACAGGTAAAAAAAAAAGATGGAAGCTGACCCTGTCTCCCCTTTTCTGTGGCTTCTGCTTTCAGCTGTGGCAGATTAGCTTATAGCAAAGCAACCCACCCTCAAAGAAAAACTAGAAAATCCCTGGTGACACAGCGGTTAAGAGCTTGGCTGCTAACCAAAAGGCTGACAGTTGGAATCCATCGGCTGCTCTTTGGAAACCCTGTGGGGCAGCTCTACTCTGTCCTCTAGGGTCAATATGAGTTGGAATCAACTCAGTGGCAACGGGCTTGGTTTTGCTTTATACACAGACACACACACACACGTATGTACATATACGTACATATATACATACACATATATATATTTCCAATCCTCATTATTTGTGGATTGTGTATTTGTGAATTCCCAGGATCACTGAAGTCATAACCCCCAAAACCAACACACTTGGTGCTTTTCTACAATCATTTGTGGAGATGCGCAGAACAGTGAAAACTTTGAGTTGCCTTAGGCACACATTCCCAGCTGAGGTCGGACAAGGTGCTGCTCTTCTTGTCTCAGTTCTTAGACTATAAACAAGTGTCTTTTTTTTGTGGTCTACTTAATGCCACATTTTTTGCCTTTTTGTTGGTGATTTTTCTGTTTAAATGGTCCCCAAGCACAGTGTTGAAATGCTGTCTAGTGTTCCTAAGTACAAGAAGGCTGGGATTTGCTTAAGGAGGAAATACATGTGTTAGAGAAGCTATGTTTAGACGTGTACTGTAGTTCTATTGGTTGTGAGTTCAATGTTAAGGAATTAACAATATATATTAAATAAGATGTCTTTAAACAGAAACACTCATAGAACACAGTTATGCGTTGATTAGAACCCTGGGTGGTACAAACGGTTAAGTGGTCCACTACTGACAGAAAGGTTAGTGGTTCAAACCCACGCATGGATGCCTTGGAAGAAAGACCTACCAATCTGCTCCCAGAGGCTCACAGGAACTTAACCCCATATTTCCTCTAGGATCAATGGTTCAGTATTTGCTAAGTTAGTGTTTGTAGTGACTTTATTGGAAATAAACACCAGGAATAATAACAACACACACACACAAACAAAACCCAAACACATACACACAAAAACAAAATCCAATGTCAACAAGTTGATCCTGAGTTATGATGACCCCATGTGTTACAGAGCAGAACTGCTCCATAGGGTTTTCTTGGCTGTAATCTTTATGGAAGCAGATCTCCGGGCCTTTCATCCAAGGCTCCACTGGGTATGTTTGAACCACTGACCTTTTAGGTTAGTAGTTGAGCACAAACAATTTGCGCCACCCAGGGACCTCTACACACACACGTATATATTCACACATATGCGTACATATGTAATAAACAGATACAGATATTTGTATGTATATGTGTGTGTCTATGTATACACATACACACATGTGCCTGCATACACACACATGTGTATCTGTTTGAAGACATCAGAGAGATTCCAAGGCAGCAAGGGCTTGAGAGCCAAGATGCTGAAGAGAAGGGAAGGGAGGGAATGAGCGCAACATTCAGTGCTGCCTTTCCCCTTGGGGCATTTGCAATTTGTAGCTGAGGGTCAAGAGCCTGGGAATCTGAGCTTTGTCTGTTTTATAGGGCTGGGGAGACAAAAACTGGAATTCAGAGCTCACTATGGAGGAAAGACACAGTTAAGTATTCTAGATTTCTGTTATGACTCCTGAAGAGTTACTCTTTAATAGTAATGACAAACCAGAAACAGACCAGCCAATACAAAAACAAAACCCAGCTGCAAACTAGATGTTGTGGATTGAACTGTGTCCCCCCAAAATATGTGTTGTAAATCCTAAACTCTGCCTAGGGTTATAATCACGTTTGTGAAAGGGTTGTGTTATGTTAATGAGGCAGGATTAAGTTATGTTAATGATGATTAGGTTGTCTTTGTTATGTTAATGAGGCAGGATTAGGGTGTATTTTGTGTCAATCTCTTTTGAGATATAAAAGAGATTAAACAAACAAGTGAGGAAAGATGGGGTACGATAGATGCCAAGACACATGGAGAGTTCCAAGGAACCTTCAGAGCCAACAGAGAGAGAAAACCTTACCCTAGACCCAGCACCCTGAATTCAGATTTCTAGCTGCCTAAGCTGTGAGAAAATAAATTTCTGTTTGTTAAAGCCACCCATTTATGGTATTTCTGTTATAACAGCACTAGGCACTAACTCAATTGCCATTTCAAACTGGATTAAGGTGACTTCTCCTTAGCCCAACTGCCTACTAGAAGCAAAATTCTCTAGAATTTTTCACACCCTATGTCTAGCATTCAATTAAAAATTTACCCAATTATAGGAAACAAGAACAAGTGATTAATAGTAATAATAAAAAAAGATACGAGAAAAGGTCTTTAGAAGATCCAGATATTGGAATTATCAAATACCCACCTTGTCCTAGCCTTAGATTCCTAGTTCCTCCACTCTCTCTGAACTTCTAATGTGTTCAAGGTGATATGAACTAATTATTACATAATAATTCATGCTACAAGATGAGGAAAAATGTTTTCCCACATTCTTCAAACTTTTTTTAAATTTTATTAGTGCTTCTAAATAAATATTTAGTTGTATAACATAAAAGAGATGGTGAAGATTTCAGGCTAAGTAGGAGAAGAGTGTTGGTAAAATGGCAATACTTTGCAGACAGAAAAGGTACTTTGGCTTCATGTGGGCAGCTACCCAGCCTGGCTATGTGGACAGTAAATTGTTCAAAAGCTTCATTAATCTCCAGTCTGTAAGATTCTCTTTCTGTCTGATCTACATAGCATAGCTGCTTTATATTTTGAGACCCTCTTCTGTATTTCATGCAGTTCTGTTGTTTTCAAACACTGACGAGGTATGATGTTCTTTCAGTGAAGCAGTTGTAAATCTATTGAACCCACCACAGCTAATGTGAAATCCATCAGGGCATGCTTGCTGGCATTAGGAATGCAGATTACTTTCTGTGGGTTATGCTCAGATGAAGACAGACTTTGTTCAAAGAACCTAGTAATCTGAAAAGATGAAGAATACAGGGCTCTTACTTTTGTTTTTTAGAGAAAGGAAATATGACAAAATAATATTTCTAGGTCTAGTAAAGGAAAGAAAGGCTCTTTTTTTATTTTTTTTTTTAGTAAGTTAAGGTGTTGAAAAGATACAGCAAAATAAGAGGGAAAACAAGAAATTCAGTTGAAAGATTGAATAGTTGGGTCCAGTAGAGCTATTGTTCTGTCAGTGTTGATATTACAAATCCCATCTTTGGGTGTTTATAAAATCCAGTTAGGCCTGAAACAAAATACACTGGACTCTAGCCAGCAAGTAATTTCAAAAAAATATTGAATAATATACCTTCCATCATTTTTAACTCTAGGACTTGCAAATTGCTCTACCACCGAACCACCCTGAATGTGCCCAAACTCATCTGACCCAGGATTGAAGTAGATTTCTTTCAGGTAATTTTTTTTGGTATCTGTAAGTGTGGGAAAATACTCTTTAAAGGTGCTTTAATTTGGATACATGTCTAAATTAAGCTCATCACTGCTTTCAGGGGTATGTGGGATATATTCAGTACTGTTTATTAATTGAATTAAGCAATTTTAGTAAATACTGTCTAAGCACTAATCTTCAGCTGAGTGATGCTCAGCATTTTAAAGATCTGACTGAAATTGAGGCCCTAAACTAAGATCTCCATAGAATATATTAAATAAATTTAATGGTTCCAATGCTAGCACAGAGGCCAGAACAACCGAGATACTTAAGTATTGTTTACTAAGTCAATCAACCCTGCCTTTGTCCAGCATTGCTACATAAATATTGTATATTTTATTGATTTTGTCTGAGAGACAGAAAAAGGTGGGAGAAGTCAATGGAATGGACCCTGAAGGGATAGTAAAAGAAAGAACTAGAAAGAAAAAATAAAGGAAGTAAAGAAATGAGAAGACATGGGTGCCCAGAAGCAGACTCGTATGATGATTTATAACTTATTTAATGGACATTATGCTGTTGTAAGTGTAATCAAGAGCATGCATTTAATTGTTAACCACTCATTAATTTAACAAATAATTACTGAACACTTAATATGTAAAAGAAAAAGACTTTTTCTAAGTTCTAGAAACAAGGCAGTGAATGAAACAGATAAACATTCCTACCTGTGTAGAGTTTGTTGTTGTTGTTAGGTGCCGTCAAGTTGGTTCCAACTCATAATGACCCTATGTTCAACAGAACAAAACACTGCTCAGTCCTGCATCATCTTCACAATTGTTGCTATGTTTGAGCCCATTGCTGCAGCCACTGTGTCAATCCATCTCGTTGAGGGTCTTCCTCTTTTTCACTGACCCTCTACTTTACCAAGCATGAAGTCCTCTTCCAGGGACTGGTCCCTCCTGATAATATGTCCAAAGTACGTGAGATGAAGTCTTGCCATTTGGTAAATTCCATTAACAGTTTTCTAGGCCATAAACTGTCTGTAGGTCTCAAAAGAGATTTTGGTAATAGTTTGCATTTTTTTCCATTCTTCAGGGAGAAAAATAGGCTGAAAGATTCTAAAGAAATGCAGTACAAATTTTAGGATGCGTGAGTCAATGTAATCCCTTGATAAATATTGCCACTGAGAGTTCTCTTAAGTTTGTCCTGCTGAAAAGGAAGCAAGGCAAGCAATGGCAGTGGGCAAGCAAACCCCAACAGAAAGAATTTGGGTGGGGTGTACTGTTGGAAAAACCAGAGTGGAAGAGGATTCAAACTCTCAGGGGTCACCACCAGCCAAAGGGCACTGTGGCCCTCTTCCTTCTGCTATAGATCTGAATCAGAATCAGAACCAAGAATCAAGAGAAAGAGAGAGCCTCCGGAGTCCTGATGTGCTCACCTTGGAAAACACCTCTGCACGTGCCTCTCAAATGCTTGAAGACATTCCCTACATTGGTCCCAATTGCCCTTCCCCAAGCTGACTTATTCCTTACTTTTGACCTGTACTCATAGGATTTCCTCTTTGAAGATCAGTGTTTCTGTGGATCTCCTGTGTCAGATTCATCTGGACATTAAATGTGGTGGTTTATGGGCCTGCCCAACCAGAATTCCTGGGACTAGGGCTCAAGGGTGGGGCAGTGGTGGTTCAGTGATAGCATTCTTGCCTTCCATGGAGGAGTTCCAGGTTAGATTCCCAGCCAATGCACCTCATGCACAGTCATCACCTGTGTGTCAGTAGAAGTTTGCACATTGTTATGCTGCTAAACAGGTTTCAATGGAGCTTTCAGAATAAGATGGACTAGAAAGAAAGGCCTGGCGATCTATCTACTTCCAAAAGACAGCCGATGAAAACCCTATGGGTCACAACAGTAGTGTTCTTTTCTGTTGTACATGGGGTCACCATGAGTTGGGGGCCAACTCGATAGCAGCTAACAACAATAGGGCTCAGGAATCTGCATTTGTACCAAACTCCTAAGATGACTGAGAGACACATAAATGGTTGAGAATCATCACTGAATGCAGGGGCAGTTTATCCAGTAAGCAAGGTAAGCATGCTGCTTACCTTGTTTACCAGATCATCTGTAGTGAACAATTTCACATGGGTTTCACCACATTTTTGAAATTGCTCACTAAAGATTACTAAGTAAGCACAAGTAAGCCCACGCTTACCTTGCTTACTGGATCATCCATCCCTGTCAGGGATTGTAAATTTGAAAAGAGGCTTTGATTCTGTAGGAATGTGCTGTGCGGTTGGGAGAGAGACAGATGCCAGCCATACCTTGAAGCAGAATCTTTGATGTGGTGAAAAAATGTGAAATTGTTCTCTACAGATGATCTGGTAAGCAAGGTAAGCACTCTGCTTACCTTACCTGTTGGATAATCAGCCCCTGATTGAGTGGATGTTTTTTAGTATACACCCACTCCTTACTTATCAACATGGTTAGGTTCCAAAAGACCAGGTATTATGCGAAAATCAGCATTATATAAAAATGGAGGATGACCACATTAAATCACAAAATGGAGGATGACTACATCATTACACAACTACCAAATTACATCATTGCATAACTGCAAAATTACATCATCACATAACTGTCAAACTACTGAGAACCATGACCCAGCCAAGCTGATACATAACATTTATTATCACAGCAAATGTTATTCTTGCCTTGCACCTTGGCATTCATTACTGCCAGACGTATGTCATTAATGCAGAAAATGTTTGGATAGTAGATTTTTTACTATTGTCGTAAATGTAAAATATCAGATAACAAGATAGTCAATAAGTGAGGAGTAGGTGTATGTAGGAAAAAAATGAAAATGCCTGTTTTCTGTAAAATGAAAATGAGCCTAAAGCTCATGGCTTTAAATTTGACCTGAAGCATAGATATTACTTTTTACCAGGTAGCTGCACGGAATCAGTTCAACTCCTAAAAATGTTGCAGCAAATCAAGATGTTACGTGATAAACTATAAATGAGAGCTCTGGCCTTAAAAAAGGGTGTATGTTGTCCACATCAGAGAAATTAGATTGCTTCAAGCTACCTCTGATATTTCTTCCCAAATAAATAGATAAACAAGTTTTGTTATTACAGCTTTACACCTTCAGGATTTAATGCACATAGATATAATGACTCTGATAATGCAGAACACCATGTTCCTGGGACACATGCTGTTAAAAAGGACAAAAATAATTTACTTCAGGCTGAAATAATACTTCAACTTAATGGATGAAGGATTTCAAGTATTCTCCTGGTCTCTTAAAAGTTTAACCATGTACTTTCTCTTTTTGCTGAATGCCTTTAGCATTTAATATTCATGCGACATATATTTAAACTGCCGTGTCCTTAAATCGTTAGATAATTTTCTATGTTTCTTCACTACCTAGTTAGATTATAAATTTCTGAAAAGGAGATAGCAGCATTACTTAGCTAGAATTAGAACCCTAAATGGGGTCTCCTCACTTCCAAAGCTAATTTGAGAGCCCTGCCCGGCTGTGAAAGGAGACTTGGTGCTTACAATGGTCAAAGCGCTTGGCCGCTAACCTAAAGGTCATTAGTTCAAAACACACCAGCTGTCCTGTGGAAGAAAGATGTGTCAGTCTGCTTCTGTAAAGATTTACAGCCTTGGAAACCCTACGGGGCAGTTCTACTCTGTCCTATAGGGTCGCCATGACTTGGAATCAACTTAGTGGCAATGGATTTGGCTTGCTTTGGCCAGGCTGTGAACTCTTTGAGGATTAGGAAGCATCTGCATTTTATATCTGTATCCTTAGTATTTAGTATTGAAATAGAAACACTGAAGGCTGGCCCTGAGAGCATGAACTTAATGGTTACAAAGGACAGAGCCTCACCCAGTAGGGTGTTCCTGAGAGTCTTAAGGAAATGGACGTTGCTCTATAAGTGGCTAAGATCTATATATATGGGATCAAGTTGACAACAGAAGCTCAAAAAAAAATTAGATAGGAAGCTTAGGATAGGAGGCAGTGAATTTATGTCAATGGGGGAAGAACAACTCAGAAAGGGAGGGTGAGAATGGTTATGCAAGTCAAAGAATGTAATCAATGTTACTGAATTGTACATATAAAAATGTTCAGTTGGTGTATGTTTTGCTGTGTACGTGTGTATATTCTTAACAACACTAATGAAAAAAATTAAATAAATTATAAAAAAAAGAATGTATTAGAAGACAATCTATATGATCAACGAACTCTTTAGGGATGAGAAACTCAAACTTCAAGGTTTAAAACTTGTTTCCAGGTAAATTTTATTATTCAGACAGACCCTTCATAACTAAGTCATTTCTTGAGATCAGGAAAAACAATAAGGTGCCCAAGAGAAAAAAATCAAAGAAGTTGCAATATGGGGTTGGGGTGGAAATAACTCAGAAAAACTGCAAGTTCAGTAAGGAGTGTTTATGGCTTGGTGTTGGAGATTTTGATTTCTCTATACAACAGCTTTTGCTTACAATGTCTGCATTGTTGTTGTTGTTAGGTGCTATTGAGTCAGTTCTGACTCATACCGATCCTGTGTACATCAGAATGAAACACTGACCAGTCCTGCACCATCCTGACCATTGTTGCTATGCTTGAGTCCATCACTGCAGCCACTGGGTGAATCCATCTTATTGAGGGTCTTCTTCTCTTTGGCTGACCCTCTGCTTTACCAAGCATGATGTCCTTCTCCAGGGACTTGTCCAAATAACATGTCCAAAGTACTTGATACAAAGATTCACCATCTTCGCTTCTAAGGAGCATTCTGGCTGTACTTCTTCCAAGACAGATTTGTTTATTCTTTTGGCAGTCCATGGTATATTCAATATTTTTCGCCAACACCATAATCCAAAGGCATCAATTCTTCTTTGGTCTTCCTTATTCATCGTCCTGCTTTTGCATGCATATGAGGTGATTGAAAATATCATGACTTGGGTCAGGTGCACCTTAGTCCTCAAAGTGACATCTTTCCTTTTTAACATTTTAGAGAGGTCTTTTGCAGCAGATTTGCCCAGTGCAATATGATTTCTTGACTGCTGCTTCCATGGCCATTGATTGTTGATCCAAATAAAATGAAATCTTTGACAACTTCAATATATTCTCTGTTTATCATGATGTTGCTTGTTGGCCCAGTATGAGGATTGTTGTTTTCTTTATGTTGAGTTATAATCCATACTGAAGGCTGTAGTCTTTGATCTTCATCAGTAAGTACTTCAAGTCCTCTTCACTTTTCAGCAAGCAAGGTTGTGTCATCTGCATAACGCGGGTTGTTAATGAGTTTTTCTCCAATCCTGATGCCATGTTCTTCTTCATATAGTTCAGCTTTTCAGATTATTTGCTCGGCATACAGACTGAATAGGTATGGTGAAAGGATACAACCCAGACACACACCTTTCCTGTTTTTAAACCATGCAGTATCCCCTTATTCTGTTTGAACAACTGCCTCAAGGTCTATGTACAGTTTCCTCATGAGCACAATTAAGTGTTCTGGAATTCCCATTCTTTGCAATATTATCCATAATTTGTTATGATCCACGCAGTCGAATGTCTTTGCATAGTTAATAAAACACAGGTAAACATGTTTCTGATATTCTCTGCTTTCAGCCAAAATCCATCTGACATCAGCAATGATATCCTTCATTACATATCCTCTTCTGAATCTCGCTTGAATTTCTGTCAGTTTCCTGTTGATGTACCACTACAACCATTTTTGAATTATCTTCAGCAAAATTTTAGGTGTATTGTTCGATAATATCCTCATTCTATTGGATCACTTTTCTTTGGAATGGGCACAAATATGGATCTCTTCCAGTCAGTTAGCCGGGCAGCTGTCTTCCAAATTTCTTGGTTTAGATAAGCAAGCACTTACAGGATTGCTTCCATTTGTCAAAATATCTCAATGTGTATTCCATCAGTTTCTGGAGTCTTGTTTATCGCCAATGCCTTCAGTGCAGCTTGAACTTCTTCCTTTAGTACCATCAGTTCTTGATCATATGCTACCTCCTGAAATAGTTGAACATTGACCAATTCCTTTTGGTACAGTGACTCTGTGTATTCCTTCCATCTTCTTTTGATGCTTCCTGCATCATTCAATGTTTTAATATAGAATCCTTCAACATTGTAACTCGAGGTTTGAATTTTTTCTTCAGTTGTTTCAGCTTGAGAAATGTCAAGCATGTTCTTCCCTTTTGATTTTCTAACTCCAGGCCTTTGCACATTTCATTATAATACTTTACTTTGTCTTCTTAAGCTGCCCTTTGAAACCTTCTGTTCGGCTCTTTTACTTTATCATTTCTTCCATTTGCTTTGCTGCTCTACATTCAAGAGCAAGTTTCAGAGTCTACATTATTCATCTAAATTTATAGAAAATTTCTACTTGCTCAGAATCAGTTACTCAGATTGCTGAATGTTTTGTTTCTATTAGAAAGAGGCAAAGGGTGATTGAGAAAGAGAAGAACACAGTTGAAACCAATTTAGCAGCCACCGCCTGCTTTTCTCAGCGTAAAGACCAACCAAATTCCCTGCATCAGAGGAGAAAGATATCTTCTCTACATTTAGCAAAGGGTAATTTTGAAGGTTTTGTTTATACAGCAATTTAAAAAATAATAGCGTTGCTTCTTTCAATAAAGAATAGATTGCAAGCACCTCCCTCCCTTTGTATCTTGTTTTCCTTTCACAAATTTGCCTATTAGTGATAGCTGTTATTTATAAAGCGCTTACTTTGTGAAAGGTACTGACTTAGGTGAATTGCAAGTTGTGATGGTTGATGTTATGTGTCAACTTGCCTAGGCTATAATTCTCAGTGGTTTTTCAGACATTATGTATCACCTCCTATTTTGTGATCTGATGTGAACAGGAGTTTCTTGGGGGTGTGGACTGCACCTGTAATATAAATGAATGTTCTGGCAAAGCTCGTTCTTGCTTGATCCTGCGCTTGTCTCATCATCCTCTGACCTCCAGTTCTTAGGCCTTGAGAAGCCTTCATCCTGCTGCCCGACCTGCAGATATTGGATTTTCCAGCTCGTGCAACCCCGTGAGCCAGCAGCCTGCTGCCTGTCCTGCAGATTTTGAGTTCATCAGTCCCTACAACCATGTTAGTCAGTAGAAGTCTCCAGCCTGCTGCCTGACCCATGCATTTGGGACTTGACAGCCTCCACAGTTGCGTGAACCATTTCCTTGAAATAAATCACTCTCTATATATTTATATATATGCTTTACTGGTTTTTCTCTTCTGGAAAACTCAACATAATACATAAGTATAATCTCATTTAATATTCAGAAGTACTCTATGTGCCTGGAGATACTAAAATGACAATATGAGGATAACGAAACTGAGGTACAGTGGAACAAGAGCCCAGGTAGTCCAACTCTAAGTGAGCACAATTTAATTCTGTCTAGGATTTATATAGAGAGTGTGGGCAAAATACTGATGTTGTGGGGGGCATTCCTACATTATCTCTGGTACTTTTTTGGGAGGGGTATCAGAAAATGGTATCAAAATGGCCTCTACTTGGTTGGCATTGGGAGGAAAAATTTTTAAAATAATTATCTCAAAACTTTGTACAAATAATCACTTATTATCTACTCAAAGACATTATACAACTAGATTGGGAAATTTCTGAAGGCAAGCTTATATCTTATTTTTTGGTAATCCTTTTAGAATCTAGCAGAAGCAGATGGTACGTCATAAAATAGGTGCGCTGTCAACACTGACTGAACGATAGACGTCGCAGGGAAAGGGTAATAGTCCCTTTTTTACTGCTGTTGTTGTTATGTGTTGTCAAGTTGATTCTGACTCATAGCAACCTCAGGTGACAGAGTAGGTTGCCCCATAGGGTTTCCAAGGCTGTAATCTTTACGGAAGCAGTTTGCCAGGTCTTTTTTCACACAGAGCCACCGGTGGGTTCAAACCACAGACCTTTTGGTTACCAGCCAAGAACTTTAAGCACTGCACCACCAGGGCTCCAGAATCCATGTACAGGACTTGGCAATTACGTGTGTATCTGAAAGGCAACTTCAGATTAGCCTATCATCTAACCAGCTCCCTGAAGATTAACCAATTGCTAGGAAATATGGTCCAAAAAGGGGGAAAATGTTAATAATGTTACCTAGTGAGAAGATTCAATTAACAGATCCTGAACAAAGGCCAAGAGAGTCCTCACAACTATCATAAATGATTGAAATAGGCATCATTCCCATCCATGGACTATACAAGCACAAATGTCAGATTTTCTGAGTTAGTAAGAAAAGCCATAAACCCAGATTCTAAGTTAATAGTTGGCAGTGAACTTATTATTTTTTTAAAGCACCATGCATCTGAACAAAAATGGAGCTGATGTGACTAATGATTCACCACTTCATGACCTCCATAAAGAAATAAAATATATTTTAAAAAGAAAAAGAGAAAAATGGCAGAGAATTCTACCATAGCCATTAAGTAGATTCCCTAATAGACAAGATGGCCACGTGCACTGGTTTGTCTGGCACAGCCCCTTTTTATGCCTGTTGTCCCAGCATAACTATGAACAGACCTCTCCCCCACTCACAAAAGTAACCTTCACTGGATGGCAAATTTATGGTTACTTTATTCATAAGAAACCCATGAATATTTTATGAAAGAGTTATTAGCCATTCTTCAGCAGATATGAACAGATTAAATTAGACTCTTAAGGAATTTTAATAATTACTGGAAATAGTAAGAATACATACTACAAATAAGTCAGACTAGTAAAATTCAATCCCATTCAAAAATATTTATTAAGGGCTATCCATACCCAGCTGCTGTGCAAGATGCTGGGGATGGAGTAATGAGCAAAATAATTCTTCTATTTACCCTCATGGAGTTTCCTGTACAGCTCACAAAAAGAAAAAAAAAAAAAGATTTGAGGAACACACTCAAAACATAACAAGAGAATGTGAGAGAAGATGACACCTAAGGAGATATTAATATAAATGATAAAAGTCCCTGAAAATAGAATAAACAAAACAATCAATCATCAGGAGTATAATTGAAAAACAAAATGAAACTTTAAATTGAGATCAGAAATTGAAAATATTTATTGTGACTTGAAAAAAGGAAGAAGTAGAAACAAATTACCATGTGAAATTATTAAGTGCTAAGGAGAAAGGAAGGTCCAAATTTCTGGGTTCTTCACAAGGGTTAAATTTTAGACAAAATTTTGTTATTTGTGAGTGTAGATGCATTTTCCTGGTGAGAAGATCCAGTGTTTTGTCATTTTGTCATTTTACTTGGATCTCTGACTGCAATGTTAAAGACCATTATTGTAGTAGAGGGTGTGTTTCACAATTTTTAGAGCTGCTTTTTGAAGGAAAATTCAAAAATTGAATGTCTGCTAAGGAAAAAAATACCCAGTATGATATAAAAAGCAAACAACCTATTTTAAATGTAAACAGAATTTTCCAAGTTTTTCTGTTCTCCATGATCAATATCCAGCCTCCGTTCTTGGGTTTTGTAGGAAATCCAGCCCTATTTCTCATAGTATTTGTGGGGACATGGTGTACACTCGCAAGTATATAAATAATTTTTCCTCTCCTGCTTCTGACCTTGCCTTGGGCTTCTCTGACATGTCTGGCCATCTCTGCACCACCCCATGCAGCTGCAGATCTGCTTCACACCAAAAGAGCCACCACCATCCCTTCCCCAGATCCCAGCTTCTACTAAACTACAATAGATTATGGCCAAGACAAAGAAGAGGTAGCTAAACAAAGAAAAGGTAACTTTCAGTTGGGTGTCAGGAATCACTGCTTCTGTGAGGTGAATACTGTTATCCTCAGTTTTCAGGTAATGAGACTGAGGCACAGAAAGGCTAAGTAGTTTGACCAAGGATACATATAAATAGCAGGCCTGGGATTTGAACCCAAATAGTTCTTCTCCAAGGAGCCTTGGTGGCACATCGTTCAGCACTCAACTGCAAACTAAAAGATTGGCAGTTCAAACCCACCAGCCCCTCTTCAGGAGAAAGACCTGGTGATCTGCTCCCATAAAGATTACAGCCAAGGAAACCCTATGGTGCAGTTCTACTATGCTATATAGGGTCACTGTGAGTTGGAATTGACTCAATTGCACACAACAACAGTTCTTCTCCACGGAATGTGCTGATTTTAGTTCATTTCTATTTGTACCGAATATAACATAAAAATAAGAACAGAGAAAATGAGTAATCAATGAATTGGAAATAATAGATATTTATCAAAATCTATAGACTATAAATAATGATTATCCATTGTTTTAAGTGCACATTGTTTACATACCAAAGTTGCCTGTAAAACAGAAAACAAAGAAAAGTTATATAAATTCAGAAAGCAGAAATTTTGAAGAACATGTTTTTAGATCACTAATAGAACTATAAAATATTGAAGTAAGTTAAAGAAAACTGAAATGCTTGTAATATAAACATATTCTCTGAAGAAACAACTGGGCCAAGACTAAACCAAGAAAGATTAAAACAAGCTCCGTAGGGTTTTCTTGGCTGTAATCTTTTTTTTGTTTATCCCAAGTCTCTCTCTTTTCTTTTTTTCTCTAATTTTTATTTATTTTGTTGAGACTATACACAGCAAAACATACCAATTCAACAGTTTCTACACATACAATTTATTGGCATTGATTACATTCTTCGAGTTGTGCAACCATTCTCACCTTCCTTTTCTAAATTGTTCCTCCCTCATTAACATAAGCTCACTGCCCCCTAAGGTTCCTATCTAATCTTTTGAGTTGCTGTTGTCAATTTGATCCCAGATAGATAGGTCTTAAAAGAGCATAATGCTCAAGGCATACTTTTTTACTAGTTAAGCTAAACAATTGTCCTGTTTTAAAATGACTTCAGCAGATATTTTTGGTTTAAGGTTTAAAGAACATCTCAGGGCAACAGTTTCAGGGGTTCATCTACCCTCCATGGCTCCAGAAAGTCTAAAGTCCATGAGAATTTGAAATTCTGTTCTGCATTTTCTCCCTTTTGATCAGAACTCTTTTATGGATTTTTGATCAAAATGTTCAGGAATGGTAGCTGGGTACCATTCAGTTCTTCTGGTTTCATGGCAAACAAGGCAGTTGTTCATGGAGGCAATTAGCCACACATTCCATCTTCTTTTCATATTCCTGACTCTCCTTCCTCCTCTGTTGCTCCAGGTGAATGGAGAACAATTGTTGTGCCTTGGATGGCTGCTTGCAAGCTCTTAAGACCCCAGGCACTATGCAATGAACTAGGGGGTAGAGCAGAAGCACTAAACACATTATTAGGCCAGTTAACTGGGGTGTCCCATGAAACCATGACCCTAAACCTCCAAACCAAGGAACAAAATCCCATGAGGTGTTTGCTTGTACATAGGCAGCCTTAGCAGCTACTCTTTTGTTATTGTTGTAAATATATGTATCACACAACTTTTGCCAATTCAACTTTTTACAGCTGTACAATTTATTGACATCAATTACAATAATTGGCTGTGCAACACTATCCTTAATCAATGTGATTTTTCCATCACCATTAACCCCCCTTTTCTCTCTCCCTCCTATCCCAGTAACCATAATAAACTTTGGTCTCTATACATTTGTCTTTTCTTGTCTTTTTATATAAGTGAGGTCATACAATGTTTGTCCTTTTGTGATTGACTTATTTTGTTATTATAATGTCTTAAAGCTCCATCCGTACTGTAGCTTCATTTCTCCTACTGACTGAGTAGAATTCCATTGTATATATGTAACACATTTTGTTTATCCATTTATCTGTTGATGGGCATTTAAGTTGTTCTACCTTTTGACTATTGTGAATAGTGCCGCAATTAACATTGGTGTACAAGTCTCTTTTGAGTCTCTTTCAACTCTTTTAAGTATATACCTAGTAGTGGAGTTGCTGGGTCATATGTTAGTTCTATTTTTAGTTTTTTTAGGAACCACCACACTATTTTCCATAATGAGTGTGCCATTTTGCTTTCCCACCAGCAATGGATAAAAGCTCCAATTTCCCCACATCCTTGCCAACATTTGTTCTTTTCTTTTTTTTTTTTTTTCAAATCTTAGCCATCCTAGTGGGAGTGAAATGGTATCTTATTGTGGTTTTGATTTACATCTCTCTGATGGCTAATGACAGTAAGCATCTTTTCATGTGTTTGGTGGCCATTTGAATGTTCTCTTTGGTGAAATGTCTATTCAAGTCCTGTGCCCATTTATTGATTGGGTTTTTTGTCTTTTTGTTGTTAATTTGTTGAAGTTTCATATATATATATTTGTTATTAGATTCTTGTCGGATATATGGTTTCCGAAGATATTCTCCAAGTGGGTAGCTCGTCTTTTCACTTTCTTGATAAAGTCTTTATGAGCAAAAGTTTTTTTTATGAAGTCCCGTTTACTTATTTTGTCTTTTGCTGTTTGTGCTTTTTTTTATTATATTAGATAATCCACTGTTGAAAGCTAGGCCTGACAAAATTGCCCCTGCTTTTTCGTTGAAAAATTCTGTGGTTTCATTTGTGTATTTAGGTCCTTAAACCATTTTGAATTTGTTCTTATGTATGGATCCTGTTTTATTTTTCTGCATGTGGAAATCCAGTTTCCCCAGAAACACTTATTGACGAGACTTCTTTCCCCATCGAATGGATTTAGCACCCTTGTCAAGAATCAGTGGACCATAGATGTGTGGGTTTATTTCTGGACTCTCGATTCTATTCCATTTGTCTATGTGTCTACTGTTATACAAGTACCAGGATGTTTTGATTACTGTAGCTGCATAGTATGTTTTAAAATCAGGAAGTGTGAGTCCTACTTTATTCTTCTCTTTCAACATTGTTTTAGGTATTCAGGGCCTCTTGCCATTTCATATAAATTTGAGGATTGGTTTTTCTATTTCTGTAAAGAAGGTTGTTGGAATTTTGATAGGGATTACATTAATCTATAGATTACTTTGAGTAGTACTGATATCTTAACAATATTAAGTCTTCCAATCCATGAACATGGGACATCTTTCCATTTGATTAAGTCTTCTTTAATCTCTTTCAGCAGTGTTTTATAGTTTTCATTGTCTAAGTCCTTCATGTCTGTCATGATTTGAATTATGTCCCCCCAAAAATCTGTTATCAGTTCAGCTGGGCCATGATTCCCAGAATTGTGTGGTTGTCCTCCATTTTTTGATTATAATTTTATGTTGAAAAGGATTAGGGTGGATTGTATAACACCCTTACTAAGGTCACATCCCTGATCCAATGTAAAGGGAGTTTCCCTAGCGTGTGGCCTGCACCACCTTTTACCTTACAAGAGATAAAAGGAAAGGAAAGCAAGCAGAGAATGGGGGACCTCATACCACCAAGAAAGCAGTGCCAGGAGCAGAGCGTGTTTGGAGCCAGGGTCCCCGTGCAGAGAAGCTCCTAGTCCAGGGGAACACTGATGAGAAGGCTGACAGAGAGAGAAAGCCTTCTCCTGGAGCTGACACCGTGAATTTGGGCTTTTAGCCTACTTTAAGGAAATAAACTCCTCTTTATTAAAAACATCCATTTGTGGTGTTTCTGTTATAGCAGCACTAAATGACTAAGACAATGTCCCTGGTTAGATTTATTCCTTGGTATTTTATTATCTTAGATGTTATTGTATTGGCTGTAATCTTTACGGGAGTAGGTCACCAGGTCTTCCTCCCTGGGTGGGTTTGAACCACCAACCTGTTGGTTAGAAGCCAAGCACTTAACCATTGCACCACCAGGGCTTCTTAAGAGTAAATGAAGAAAAGAGTTATCAAAAATTTCTGAAATGATAAAAATTGTAAATGAAAACTCTATAGAATGAGGCAGAGCAGTAATCCAAGTGAATGTAATCATTTTTTAAATGTTTTTTCTGTGATTGAAAATATAGAAAATAAAGTAAGAATGAAACTTAAAATATTAGGAAAATAAATTTTCAATACCTGAAAAGAAAATTGAAAGCAACAATTATCGCAGTAAAAACAAAATAAAATTAAATATTGAATACAATTTTACAGGGAGGAAGTATTCCTTTAGCTAAGTTCCTAATTTTATAAGACTCTATACAGTTTTTATATCGACTCAGATAATTGATAATAGCTCAGGGGGGTCTATTAAGACTAACTGAACATTTTGTCTTCTCAAAACTCCTGTACAAATAGCCTCCCATTCTTTCAAAATTTCTTATTAAATTGGCGACTGAAACCTGTGTTTATCCAGCTTCAGTTTTAATTTTTTAGCCAAGACCAAATCATAGACTATGAGCGTCTATAGTTTCCTAGTTTTTTCAAAATCATTTGAAAAACAGAAAAGCTGTTAAATCAATAAATCTTAAAGGATGTTCTCCTCATGGTGATAAATATGAACTCCAATATCTTCCAAGTTTTACATCTTTAGTTTTAACCAAGAAGGGAGAGCCTTCTAATTCTTCCTAGGTCCCGAGACTAAAAGTTCCAGAAAAAGGACTCATTAGCCTGCTTTACATCAGATGGTCACCACTGAACTGTTCAAACGAGCAGAGTGGTGGGGGTGCTATAATTTGCCAAGTGAGAATCAGGTAGCCATCCTCAGCTAAGCTTACCAGGGTCATTGCGAAGAATTCAAGAAAGAAATGGTGACTCATACAGTGGCTATGTGGATTTGTGAGTAAGGCAGTTATTAGAGAAAGGGAAAAACATTTGTATTTACTTACTTATTTATACCAAATTTGGATCATAATATATGTAAGTTTCTCACAGACAAAATTTTGTATCATTTACAGATATTCTCGATTGAAAGTGAGGGGAGAGGGAGAGAAAGGAATTTGTCTATAAGCAGGGTTCATATTCTGCTAGGAAGCACAGGTGGAGCTGCAGGTGTTTGTTTTGATTGGCCTGGCAAGCATTCTGAAGTTGGTAGACACTGTTCATTAAATTAAGTGTGATATAATCATGTTACAGAAGAAAGCTTATCTACTCTTGCAGGCTTAAAATAAGAGAGTGTTGATAATGGTGAGTCATCTGAAGTTATCCTGCAATGAAACTAAAATAGCCGTCATAGACTAAGATATTTGAAATATAAGCTTCATGAGAGCAGGGACCACCCTTGTGTTCTGTACTCCTTCCCCAACACCAACAATATTGTTTGGCACAAGGTAGAGCTTATAGAATTTACTGATTGAATGAATTATTGAACAAATGAATAGAATGACCAGACAGAAAATGGAAGCTGGAAAATAGAGAAAAAAGCAAGATGTGTGAGTGTTTGTATTTTCTAATTATGTCTACTAAGAGGGTCTAAAGAAGTAACATCCCAGTTGTAATGACCATACCTAGGGTGCATATATTGCTTTTTTTTGTTTTTCTTTAAATTTTATTAATTTTATTGTTGTCATTGAGAATATACACAGGAAACCATACACAATTCAACAGTTTCTATGTGTACAGTTTGGTAACATTGATTACATTCTTGGAGTTGTACAACATATATAGGTTTTTAAATGCCATTCTCCACTAAAAGAAATCAGAGTTCCTGGGAGAAAAGGCTGATTCTGAGGCTGGGGCAGGGAAAGTCCAAGATGGAGCATCTTTTTGTAACAACAAGGAAATACTCAAAGAATGATGGGTCTTTGTCTGAAGAACACAGGAACAGCCAGGTTGAAGAGGATTCCACTTTTCAAATCTGGGACTATTGAACAAATGCATAAATAATGATGGTAACGAATTATAACTCAATGTATAAAGTAAGAATACATTTGTTCATAAATAAATGGATAAATAAATAAGGACAAGGGAAACCTCTTCCTTATAGCGGAATGCCAACTTATAAATGTAGAAGGAATAATATATTTAGAGAATTCTCAATTACCAACTATCAGAGTAGTAATTGACTCAAGTAAAACTAATGTATAGATGCTAAAAGTTTTGTTGTTTGTTGCCGTTGAGCCATTCTGACGCATAATGACCCCATGTTTGTAGAGGAGAACTGCTTCATAGGTTTTTCAAGGCTGTAATCTTTTGGAAGCTGATTGCTAGGCCTGTCTTCCAAGGTGCCTCTGGTGGGTCTGAACTGCCAGCTTTCAGCTAATAGTCGAGCGCTTAACCATTTGTGCCACCTAGGGATGCCTGATGCTAAAACTGAAGGGTACAAATTTGATGAGGAACTGGATATTTTTACAGTTTCCAATTATCTCTTCACAAAAGATTTATAACTGTTAAGGAAAGATCATAACTTTACAGTTGAGAAACATGGAAGCTACCACCTAAATCAAGTAATCAAAGTTAATATGAGTAGTGAGTCTATGATGTTTGTTTTATTGAGATTCTTGACAACTTACATATATTTTTAATATATACTCTATATTTAGTAAAATATTTTACAAGTTTCAGATGGGATTCATTACACTAGATCTGAACTTATGCAAAACTAAGCTTCCTTTATTCTGGGGGAGTAATAAGGTTTTTTCAATCTGGTAGACATGGATTCAAATCCCAGAGCTTTCATGCATTAGCTGCATGTCCCAGCAATTTTGTTAACCTCCCCAAACCTCATATTACTTCTTAGGTAGAATGGAAACCATAGTATCTGATTGCATTGTTGTGAATCTTAAATGAGAGATCATATTCAGAAAGCTTTACCCATAGACATTAATATTCCTCTCTCCTCCTCCCCCGACTTTGAATACCTCTAGAACTAATTTTTCGCTCATTATCCTTCTAATCAAGAGATTAGGTAAGAGGACTAAGACTGATGGTCTGCATCTGATGCCATGATGTGTGCGTGCAGATGCTTGAGCTATCTCAGGCTTTTACTCTTAGGTCCCTCCGTGTCCCTGCTCTGGGTCATCGTCTGGGTAACTCAGATGTCAAGCTTACTAGCCAAGGGAGCTTTATTATTCTTTTCTTTCTGTGTCCAACGCTGTTGCTAGTGCATTGTTTTGTGTTCACTGAACATCAGATCACTATTATTATCATCATCATTGCAACTGATGACAATAATAAAACAATCTCTCAGGCTTTTGCAGATGATGTCTGGCTGTTTGGCTTTTTCTGTCCTGTTTTCCCAGCCTGATCTAAAACAGCTCACTGAGTTATCTCTTAGTTGATAATGTCTTTCCTAATTCATTTGATTTCACTCATTTTTCGCCTCCAGACTTTAAATGATGAACAAGTTCTGTACAGACTCTTCTCAGAACTGATTTAGTTTAGATTCAGTAGCAGTCTTGCAGGATCATGGAGAGACTGCTAAGTTTAATGCCACAATCATCTCAGCTCCTACAGAGTATTCATTTCATTGTCAGCTGGTGGGAACAGGCAATTGCCGTGGTATAAGGCTGATTCCCTTCAGTAATGAAGCACGGCACTGGGATATTTTCATTTCTGAATTCCAAGTGAATACACATTGTCATTTCAGATGCTATTCCAAGAGCTATCATTTGTTGGAGTGCATCTGGTACCACATTTATTTACAGCATTTTAATTTTTCTTTAAAACTTAGGGAATGTGGGAAGTAACTGAGGTTATTGATTTTGGATATGTGGAGCTCGGCTAGCAAGGTGGGGCCAAATAATATTCTCCAAGGGTAAATTCTCAATTTCTCATCATTTCTAATACAGAAGAGGACATTAGAAAGAATAATTGAAAATAGGTAATGGGCAATCAGCCAAAGGGTTTATTTGATAGCAAAGAGACATTTGAGTCCTAGGGAGCAAAAATCAAGTCGTAAGAGAGGCAAAGTGCTACCATGCAGTAATCACGGGAAATTGTGCTACTTTTTACTTTGATACTGAAACGTCCCTTATCCTGCTATAGATGAGATGGTGAGCACTATCTTTTTGTCTAAAAAAGAAAAAGAGAAGAAAGATAATTCCCCCTTTCCCTAGAAAGAGACATAAAACAAAGGAAAACTTTAATACAATACTGAAACATGAATGGAATATAATTAAACAAGTAATTGCAGATATAAAAGACAACCACAAATCAGAAATTTAAAAGCTCAGAGTAGAAACTGTCAACACCAGTGTACAAAGTTAGATCAAAGTACAGCAATATTTTCAAGAAATTCAAAGAAAATGTGAGCCAAGAGTTTTATATGCTATAAAGTATGGCAGCTATAGAAAACCCATTTTAACCATGTAAGAGCTCAGGGAAAGTGCACTCACAAGTTCCTGACAAATCTGCTAGAGGACAGTCTTCATCCAATCAAGAGATAATTTTCAAAGAAAAAAACAAACAAAATTTTAGCATTGTTGCATAATTTAATTGTACATCTGAGATTAAAACAAAGGTGAAGATAAAGGTAGAAGATTAGAATGTAAATGTTTAATGCTCTGAATAAATAGAAATAGCACAATTAAAAACTGGGAGCAGAAAGTATAAAGTTAACATTGTACAAAAGGTATAAGGAAAACTTTAAAACACTTCTGAAGTATACATAACATTACATCTGAACAAATGGAAAGGTAGTCCATATTCTTAGATAGGATGAATCAAAAACATAAAGGTGTTAATTCTCTCAAGGTAATATAATAAGACCTCAGTCAAAATATGAGTAAGATTTTTTTAAAACAGAGTTAGACAAAGTGATTCCAAAGTTTATATGAAAAAAATAATGAAGCCAGAATAGCTATGGAGAAAAAGAGGAAAATGGGAGTGGGGAGGCTAATACTAATAGATACTAAAACATATTGCATAGTCTCTGCATTAAAGCAGTGTGGATTGGCGCATGAATAGAATGACATTCCAACTGAGAAAAATAGTAAATCTAAAACCAGACTGAAGTATATATGATAATTTTTTCATCTTAAATCACTGGGGAAAAGATAAACGCTTCAACAAATTGTGTTGGGTTAACTGGAGAAAAATTGGAAAAAGGTAAAAGTGTATCTTTACCTCACACCATACACAATAATAAACTCCTCTGACTGGTCAGAGATCTAAATATTTTAAAAAATAAATATGAAAAAGAAACTGTACTTGTACTAGAAATAAACAAGTGAATTCCTACATAAACTGGAGATGGAAAAAAAAAAACCCTCTTCTAATTGTGATTAAAACGCTGAGCTATTAAGAAAGAGACTGATAAATTTGACCTCATAATAACTTGTAAGACAAAAAACAAAAAACAAACGTGAGCAAATTTAAAACAAAGATAAGATACTTGAAGCAGGAAGGAAGAGAAGATTTGCCTCTGTAATCAGTCTTTCTCTTTCCAATTAGATCTTAAATGGATTAGAATAAAGAGATTGGATAAAATGATATCAAAGATTCTTTAGTCTCAATATTTTAGGATTCTAGTATGCTTGGGCTAGCTATATAAAAGAGAAAGGAAGTTATATGCTCCAAGTGAATCTTAGTCTTTTTCTTCCCGACAATCTGTTTCCCTTCAATCTCTTTGCACAATCGTAGAACTCATGAACTATTTACATTATTCCTTCTCCCTCCTTCGTGGAATCGCTAATAGCTTTCTCTCCTGCTTCTCCTCTAAACCTGATGATTGTGCTACCAGGCCATGAAGCAAGCCTCATGGATGAGAATTTTCATTCCATCAAGCCATTCAACATCCAGGAACTTTAGACTGACCAGTCAACAGTTGACTAAGGACGCTGGGTTTATGCAGTGAGGAACAATGAAATTATTTCAGGGAGTTTTAGCCTTGAGAAAGACGGTAAGGCAGCATAATCCCCACTAATAGGGTGTAAATTCCAAGCCTTTGACTATGATGTGTAAAAATTGTAGAGCATGTTAAGGAAGTGTAAGAAGATAAACAGGCAGAATTGGAAGAGAAGTAATATTACTTTCAGAAATTATGTGGGCCAATGATGATGATTAAGATATAAGAGCTTTCGAGAAGGTAGAAGAAAGCTAAAAATTTGTGATTTTTTTCTAGAAAAAATTACTAATGTTAGTTATTTGTAACATATTCATTTCTAAAATGGTTTGAGGCTGCTTTTGTATTGGCGAATAAGAGATGCATTTACAAAGGAAAAAATTCATAGGGTGGATGAGATTGAAGACAGTTATACATAAAAGTTTGGATATAAATAGCTGTAAAGATTATGTACTCATTTTAGGCATGATTAAGAGCTAAAGCCAAAAAAAAAGAGCATGAGATTATACTGAGTTATGTAATTATCACTGTCAGTTAAAAGTAAGCACATCAGCTTACTAAAAGAGAAAGGCTTTTTCCTATGGCTAAATTCTTTGAGTAGTTTGTTTATTCCAAGAATCCTTATACTGGAAATAGGAAGGAAACATTTAACAGTAGTCCTGTAATGAGATTTCTCCTTCCTCAGCGATGCCTGAAGTAATATTGACCCTGAACCCTTGTAAACATTGACTGATGGAATCTACAGGTCAGAAGATAAATGAGGATCTTACAGGAATGCTCTTTGCAGGGCATACCTGGTTTTATTACTGTAAATTAATATGAAATTTATGGATTTATGAACTGCAACTCTGAAGAAGAATGGGATTTAGCAAAGCATACAAATTCAAGAGACCCCAAGCTCAGTGGTTTCCCTGTGCTAACTTGACTGGTGATTGATTAGCTCTTGTAACTCGGAAACCAAATGAACCCAGATGCAGAAAGGATATTATGAAAGTTGTATCTGGTATTTGGGCTTCCTAGATATTGATGCTGATTGCATTATTGTTTTAAATTATTTGCTAATCATTAATAAAGCTTGAGGCTAAGACTCTTGTTTCATGTGAAGCCAATGGATAATTGAGGCTTTTGTGATTGTGCAGGGACAGTCAATAGTATAAATATCAGGAGCTTCCATTTTCTTTTAGAAAGGATACTGACACATTCTTCTTATAACTATCCCTTACAGTCTTCACAGTGGCTGAAAATCCAACACAGAGAAAGCAAAGTGTTTCTATGGGGACTCAAGTCACCCTGGTACGAATATGTGTCTTCCTGTGAAATTGGGTTTGTTTAAAAGCTAGAACTTCACAAATCTAGAGCAATGAATCATTAGCGTGTTCTGTAGACTCCCTTTCAAATACTAATTGTCTCAACAGGGCTTTTAACAAGAGCTCTGTAGGGATACATCTGTCACAGAGCTTTTTGGAGAATGCCTCGGGTGTTAAGTATTTGTAGATTTAAAAAAAAGTCCTTAAGGTTTAGGAACAATGTGCAGTGTTAAAGATAACATTGTTATAAAACTGTTTTTGTTGTTGTTGTTCTGGAAGATAGACAATTATTTAAACAATCAGTTAGTCATTTGGAAACCTTGGTGGTGTAGTGGTTAAGTGCTATGGCTGTTAACCAAAAGGTTGGCTGTTCAAATCCACCAGGCGCTCCTTGGAAACTATGGGGCAGTTCTATTCTGTTCTATGGGGTTGGTCTGAGTCAGAATCAACTAAACAGCAACAGGTTTTTTTTGGTTTATCAGTCATTTGCATCTGATCATTGTGAAGCACATTCCAATTCCAGATGAATTGAAATTAAAGTCAGAAGCATTCTTTTATGAGTATTACTTGTTTGCAAGAGTAGCTACTACATGTGCTTTGTCTTTTTAAAATTGTTATGTACATAGTACTTGTCTATTCCCCACTTTTTTAAAACTTAAAGAAAACATTATTCTCAAGTAAATTTTCCTGCTGGGTAAAGAAAGTATGATCTAGCCTAGGGGGAAAAATGTTCTTCCTTGAAGAGTTCCCACTGTAAATTAATGGGTGGTCTTTTAGTTAATTGGCCTGAATCAGTCCTGGAGAGCTTATCACATTACATTTATATTTTTTCCTGTAAATCTGAGTATCAGATCCTGGACTCATGGGCATTCTACCAATGTAGAGATGCCTGGGGGCCCTACCAGTAGCTGTGAAATACTCCGTCAATGCTAGTACAACTGATAGGAAAATGCCTCCTTGACAGGAAAGCAAAGGGGGATAAAAAACCAAAAGAAAATAACTTAGGATATGAAGGTCACAAAGAGGAGATTAAGAAATCTCTTGCATGATGGTTCTCCAGGCCCCTGGATTATACTGATGTAGAAAATTCATTTTTTACATTTTGAATGCATTCACATTTTATTGGACAGTATTATACACATTACACCTGTTGTTGTGTGCTGTCGAATCGATTCTGATTCATAGCAACCCTATAGGGATGGAGTAGAGCTGCCTAGGGTTTCCTAGGCTGTAATCTTTATGGAAGCAGATCGCCAGGTCTTTTTCTCCCTCAGAGTGGCTGGTGGCTTCCAATTGCGGACCACTGAGTTAACAAATAGGCACTTAACCATTGCACCACCAGGGCTCCTGACGTTACAACTAATGGGGTACGTTTCCTCAAATCCATTCAATTGACAAAGGTTTTTAAAGTGCTTGTGTTTGCTCAGCACTGGTCTTTGTGCTAGGGATACAAGTAGTTTACAAGATAGATAAGGTTCCTTCCCTTGAAACGACTTCATCTCCAGGGAGAGACAGAAATTTAATTAAACACTCAATTGATTATTAAATTATAATTGTGATAAATATCTCAAAGGAAAGGAGCTGTGTGCAATGGATGGTTCTCAACTGATGGATTGATCTGAAATGCCAGTCAGAGACCATCTTTTAATTGTCCAAGATCATGCAGCTTGAAAGTAGCAGAGCAGGAATTTGAACCCAGGTGTAATCTTACTCTGAAGCACTACATTCACTACCTCTAACCATACAGCTATGATAGTGGTACAAAGCACAATGTAAGCAAAAAGGAAGGTGTATTACTTTTCTACGGATGCTGTTAAAAATTACAACAAACCTATTGGCTTAAACAACATAATTGATTATCTTACAGCTTCATAGGTTAGAAGTACAACACAGGTCTTACTAGGCTAAAATCAAAGTGTCAGCAGGTCTCATTTCTTTCTGGAAGCCTAGGGGACAATCTGTTTTGTTTGCCTTTTCTAGGTTCTGGAGAGGCTGCTTATATCCCTTGGCTCATGGTCCTCTTTTTCCATTTTCAAAGCCAGTAACAATGGGTTGATTCTTCTATATCATTTCACTCTGGCCTACTCTTCTGCTTCTCTCTTCCTCTTTTAAGAATGCTTCTGTTTACGTTGGGCTCACCCAGATAATCCAAGATAATCACTCTGTTTTTTTTTTTTTATTAGTAGACGTGTTTTTTTGTATTTTATTTTAGTTTTTTTTTAATTGTACTTTAGATGAAGGCTTACAGAACAAATAGTCTCTCATGAAACAGTAGTACACAT
>NW_004444103.1:1398220-1404974 GCF_000243295.1 Trichechus manatus latirostris
CGCAGGACTGGGTAGTGTTTCTTTCTGTTGTAAATTGGGTTGCTGTGAGTCGGATCTGCCCTGATGACACCTGACAACAACAACCCATTACCGTCCAGTTAATTCCGACTCTTAACAACCGTATAGGGCAGAGTGGAATTTCCCCATAGGGTTTCCAAGGCTGTAATCTTTACGGAAGCAGACTGCCACATCTTTCTCCCATGGTGCATCTGGTGGTTTTGAACCACAGACCTTTGGTTAGCAGCCGAGTGCTTAACCATTGTGCCACCAAGGCTCCTTTTTTACTACTATCAAGTAAACATCATGTGTACACACATTACAATCATCTCTGATTCTACCTTTTACCAATACAGTCATATGCTGCATAAAGTCCATTTGGGCAACCTCTGACTGCATATAGTTCATGGACCTATAAGGTTATAATAGAATTCAGAAATCCTAATCAGAGAATGGGACATAGTGGCCATAACAGGACATAGAGAGCTCTATCACTTTCCACATGCAATACATATCTCTATGTCTCTTGTATACAAAGCAATTGTGCTGCCATGTGTATAATGGTACAGTAAATATATAACCTATAATATGTGTGTGTTGATCATCATAATAAATGCCTATGTTACTGGCTTATGTGTGTAATGTACTGTACTTTCTATCATTATTTTAATGGTATCTTTCCCTACTTACAAATAAAAAGTTTACTGTATAACAGTCTATATAACTGGACTCATAGGCAGCAGCAGCCAATCTTGTGTATTGCACATCTCTTAAGTGTTGTGGTGTTATCTCTCTGTTTAATTGCTTTTTGAAAATATTACCACGAAGTACATCATGACTCCCAAACACAGCAAAACCAGTGCTAGTGATAGCAGCACCAACAGGCAGAAGAGAAGTATCGATGTGGAAGTGAAACACAAGGTCATTAAACGACATGAAGGTGGAAAATCAGTGAATGCTATCACACGTGATATAGGCATGTCTGTTTGCTAAGTATATAATATGATGTTCGCACAATGTCCACATCGCATTACGTCCTATTTCACAGAAATCTTGTGGATGTTAAGTGATGCATGACTGTAATGTATTGTCTCCTATCATCCAATAGAACTGATAGAAGTCAGGATTACATATGCTAGAAATTATGTACATATTTTAAACTTTCTTTCCCTTGAATCTATCTCTCCCCTCCTCCAAATTCATATAGAGTGGGCATGAAAGTCTCCAGTTTGACATTAGAGTCTCCAGTTAACTGCCCCATTCAACTTAATGCACACATGGCATAGTACTGCGCCATTTGTCACCAGTTTCTCATAACATGCTAGGAAAGAAAGAAGTGCTGGAAATCCACACAATTCACAAACTATATCCCCACGGCCACAAAGAGGGTCAACCACCAGAGGGGAAAAATAGGAAGACAACTTTGAGGATGTTAGGATTTTGGAAAGTATTTAGTGGTTTTCAGAGTAAGAGAACATTGTCATATTGGAATTCAGAAAAGTCTGTCATTTTAAGCCAATGATTTCTGAAAAGTTGTTCTTTAGCTATAAGGTTGAACTACAGGAAATTTCCATTTTCGTAGGTCAAAAAGGTTCAATATTTACAATTCCCTGTGATTCGATTTATTAGTAGAGTACATAGAGATTTTCTCTGCCAAGCATAACTTTTTGTTAATGCGAGGACTAGAAATTGGGGACTTAACGATCAAAGATGAACTCTTTACTTACTCCTATTTTAATTATCCCCTTAAATTATAGATGGGAGATTATAGCATAATTCTCACTGGTAAAACCTCACAGGGACAGTGGCTCTCACCTCTGTAATGAAAGAGAAAGGAAAATAGACGGAGGAACAGTTTAGGGCTAAGAAGACTGAAGCTCACATTCTTGTTTTTCACAGTACAGCCTATTTTCCAACCTAGTATTATTACTTAGTCCTGTCATCTCTAATACTCTGACAATTACCAAGCTTTCCAGTAACATCAACTGATGATTTCATAACTTCATTTTTACATCTTCCCTCAGCACTTAAAGATGGTGAATTTCATACTGGGAGAAGACAGCACTGACTATTAAATGATTATAAAATTTTCCTCAATATTTTTCTCCCTGGTCTTATATTTCAATAGGGTAGAGTTTGCAAAATGGATACAGCAGCTTGTAAAAAAGGATTATATTAGTAAAGATCTGTGCCTCTTCAGAGGAAAATGGATTGACTCAAGTGAAAAAAAAAAAATTCCATGGTGTTTATCTTAAAGCTAACATTAGGAGAGCAAACCTCCTGGGACTTTTTCTGTGCCTCCACGACCTCTTCTGTTTGTAGATTCTAGGCCTTGGTGTCAAAAGCACCTTGCATCAGTATGCAGGGACTCTCATTCCTCTCTCCTGACATTTGGATAGCTGGAGAATATTAATAATTCACTCTGGAGCTTGATGTATAGAATCCATGTGATCTTACATCTTACAGCAAACAATAGAGTGGGTGACCCAGGAGACCCACCTTTGTCAGTTTTTCAGAAAACATAGTTTTATCTCACTTACCTTTGCCCACAGTCTCTTAGTACTGTGTTGTGAGTCGCTGTATACTTCTTTGGTTTGGTATGTTTGAGAGCAAAGACATCTTTTTCTAATTGGTCTTGGTTGTAATAGCTGATCACATTGATAACTTCACAGTCATGACAATGACAATGACAGTGACAATCTGGCCAGCTGTTCCTAAGAGTTAACCATGGTATGAGATAAGACCTAAAACGGAGTCAGTGCCCTTTCTTAATCGAGTCAGTTATGCAAATGGCCAGTGGAGTCTGCCTGCAGATTCATTTCTATTGTCAGAAGTAGTAATGCCTTGAGGGTTCTTATTTCAGAGAAAATAAGGTCATTATTCACAAATGATAGGCTGGATCATGCTCAGACTTGGCTAATTTTGAGAAAAAATTTAAACTCAAAGCAACCTTGGTGGAAATGTATAAAACCTAAAAACTGAAAGAATGCAGCAAGTGTAATGCAAAAAGTACAAAGGAGAAAATACGTTTTAGACACAGAAAAGGGGAACCTTAGACAGGAGGCCTGGAGAAAGCCTGAGTTTTGGCAACACAGGAGTCTGCAGTTCTGGATATCTGTCCCCAAGCAGACAGGATGCTGGCTTCGTGAAATCACTGGTGCATATAATAAGCCACCATTCTCTGGTGTTATTGACTATCCAGACTTAACCATTTCTGGAATTCTCTTGCTTGATTTGTATAGTAATTTTCTATGCTATCATTTCAAACAAGTGATTATCCGGTATCGTGAACCTTAGCACCCAGAATTAAGGTCCTCTTTTCAATAAAGTGGTACCCCAGGACCCAAAATCTGGGAATAAATTCACATCTGTTGTAACAACACATAGTTTATAATCTAGTCAAGTCTCTTCATTTTAATTCAAGTTGTATGTCTGTCTAATAAATCTGTAATAGATCTTTTTCTTATTTTTTGTTTTTAAAAAATCAAATGTTACTTTCTGAGTTAATAGAAATGAAATTAATTTAGGAAGCTTTTACCTTATTATGAAATTGTTAAAATGTGGAGTATGACTTTATTCTCATTTAGTTGACCTTTAGTTATTTGTTAAGTAGCTGTGTTAAGGACGCTAATATAGACTCTGTGAGCCATCTCTTGAGAAGCAAGATACTCTATGGAAACCACAGTATGGAGATCTGATGCTCAGGTGCCCCAGACAGAGGCAGAATCAGAGCTTCAGAGATAAGAAACTAGAAAAAGAATACAGGAGAAGCAGAACGCAGGATAGTACTTCAGAACTCGTCTAAATCAAGGAGAAGACTTTAATATACCAGCCTGAGTTAAACCCAGGTGATATTTGGAACATCCAGGATTCAAAGGGCTGCTAAATTCTGCTTCAGGTAGAATTGAGCTGATGCTGTGGAATTCATCTGGTGGTTGCAGTCCCAGCTCTGGTGATCAGAATGTAATGTTGGTATGTGGAAGGATTTCAGGTGTCCTGCTAGGTGCCGACACCTGGAAAATACCTCAAGTTTGGTTTATTAATCTCTTTCATTTGCTGATGAGGGAGTGAATCCTTGGAAAACATAAAAGCTATGTTGATTGTTTAAGTTTAAAATATATTGTTTTGAGTGAGTTAATCAAAGACAATTTTGAAATGGTTATTATGGAATGACCATAAACATGTTTAAATTTCAAGTATCAGTTTAAGTTTTCCTCTCTAAGTAGTGTATAGCAGTTAAGCTCATATTAATTTGCAAGTAAAGAAGTGTAGTAGAAAAAAGAGGAGTAGAGTTGCAGGACAAGGAAAGAAGGAAAAACGGTTGCTTAATATCTACTAGTACTGATTTCATTTTATTTGGATCCACAATCAATGCCCATAGGAGCAACAGTCAAGAAATTAAACAACGTATTGCATTGGGCAAATTTGCTGCAAAAGACCTCTTTCAAGTGTTAAAAAGCAAAAGTGTCACTTTGAAGACTAAGGTGCGCCTGATCCAAGCCATAGTATTTTCAATCGCCTTATATGCATGCAAAAGTTGGACAACAAATAAGACCGAAGAAGAACTAGTGCATTTGAATTGTGCTGTTGGTGAAGAATATTGAATATACCATGGACTGCCAGAAGAATGGACAAATCTGTCTTGGAAGAAGTACAGCCAGAATGCTCCTTGGAAGCGAGAATGGCAAGACTTTGAGTCATGTACTTCGTACGTGTTATCAGAAGGGACCAATATCTGGAGAAGGATATCATACTTGGTAAAGTAGAGGGTCAGTGAACAATAGGAAGCCCCTCAATGAGATGGATTGACACAGTGGCTGCAACAATGGGCTCAAACATAGCAACATTTGTGAGGAAGGCACAGGACCGTTGTGTTTCGTTCAGTTGTGATAGGATCACTATGAGTCAGAACCAACTTGACGACACCTAGCAACAACAGCAAGTACTGAATCCACAATTATCAGAACAGGCATATTACATTTTTCCCCCAATAAAGAAGATGGATTGCCAGAGTGCCCCATATTTACTTAGCCAAAGAAATTAAGTTACTCCCAAGTAACACCTTTGGAAGAGGTTTTGCCATGGTTGAAAGTCTATGGCCATGCAACAGTGAATTTAAGAGGCCTTCAGAGAAATGAAGGCTGCCTAGGTGGTGCAAATGGTTAAGCACTCGACTAGTAGTCCATAGGTTGGCAGCTCGAACCCACCCAGAGGCTCCTCAGAAGACACGCCTGGTGATCTTCTTCTGAAAGGCCATAGCCTTGGAAATCCTATGGAACAGTTCTACTCTGCACACGTGGGGTTGCCATGAGTCGGAATCAACTCATTGGCAACTAACGACAGCAACAACAGAGAAATAACATCGAGGTGCTCTCAAAAAATATCTATTTACCTGCCAAGAACTATTTCAGATACTTTTAGGCACCAGAGTTAAAAGACAGCTCAACCCAAACTTTATTTTAGGTAGCTTCCTGACTTTGACCCAAAACTTTACTTAATTTGATCCTATAACATATACACCTTTTAAAAAACAGTTCAATCAGCTAGACTACAGTAGATTTGGTTTGTTCAGTCCTTAATTTGATTGACTCAATGGCAATCCAATTTAGCCAATAATTAATAAAGCTATAGTTTCTGAATTAACCATGTTGCAGTACATCATTTTGTCATGTTCTTAGCTGGGGGACTTAATACTAGTTGGTTGACTTTTTTTTCGTTATATGATTCTGAGTTTTTCAACTTTTTCTTTCCACAATACTTACTTTTCTTTTTTACTTAAGTGGTATCTGTATTTAAGTGTTGGTTTTTGCCCCTGCTCTTGATTCTACAAAGAGCTTTAATGCTTTTTTTCCTGACGCCAGGTGATTGTTACCTCTTTTGCTGAGGTAACAGAGTGTTCTTTTCTAGCTGTGCTTTCACTAGAGTAAATATCTTTTATACTCCGTTCCCAAAGGCTCCTTCATCTCCTGCACTAACTGAATACCCTGACTTAAGACCTTTGGGCTGTAATACTTAATTGCAACTTATCTGTGATCCATTAGTACACACGTTTTGGGCCATGCTGCTTTCTAGGCTTCTGCCCACTGAATACTCATGCTTTTGAGTGATTACTTTTCAGATAGCTGCATGTCTTCTCCCTCTTTCCCAAACTGAATCTCATTTTGTTCATTTCTGGTCCCATTTCCAACCTGTTTTGGGAAATTTACATCATCTGTCTTTCTTCACTAGGTTTGTTTAATAACTTACAACTTGGAATCATCAGCCAACATTGCTTTTGAGAAGTTCATTTCCTATTTCAGGTTATTAATAAATAAAGACAAATTAACTCCTATAGAACATTGTTTACATTTCTCCCAGACAGCCTTGCGTATAATTAAATGTGTTAATTTTTCCTATCACATCCCAAGAGTCTTCAGGGCAGAGAATATGCAGCTTTGTCCTTCCCACAAGGACTAGCATAATGCCTTGCACACAGTAGGAATTTAGTAATTATACGTAGAGCAACATTATTGTGAATATTTGTAGGAGACTTCAAGACATCCCTAGAACTAGAAATATTGTCATTCAATCTAACACATAGTTGTATTTTTTCTTCTTAATGTCTTTCAGCTGATGTTTACCACATGTACATATGCAAATTAATTTGAATTAATATTGTTTTCAAAATTTGATAGGCAGCTTTGAGTCTTTTAAAGTCCAGGCACACAATAAGTATTACATCTGTTCTAATCACAACATAAAAAAAAACAGGAAAGTG
>NW_004444103.1:1405977-1407447 GCF_000243295.1 Trichechus manatus latirostris
CGTAACAGAAGAGAAAATGAGTAAAATAGAGAGAGGTCAGAAGACAATATCAAGTTTAGAGAAAAATGATGGAAATACAGAAAAAGTGTAAGAGATAGAAGGCATGTGCACTAACTTATCTATAACTGGAATATTCTTTATCTGATAACTCCATTATCTAGACACTGCCCTTCCCCCAAGATCTGTCTCTATTGGCTTTTGTTTTTCTTGTTTGCTTTTTTTGTAATTTCTTAGTCATATTGTCTGGACATATTGCGGAGTCCTGGGTCTGTTTTCTGTTTGTTTTATATTTTATTGTTGTTGTCTTTCAGTACCAGCCATTGTATATAAAAATGTACAGATATAATTGGAAGACCAGGGTGGTGCAATCTTTTTGTAGAGAGGATTTAATTTTGCTTTTGGCAAGCAGCTAGTGTTAATAGCAATCCTGTATCACCTTAATCAATAGGGGATTGGGAAGATTTCAAGTTTAGCTTAATTTCCTATAAGAGTTGGTCCATTTCTGATTTATCTCTTCTCCTAAAATGTAGTTCTTTGCAGCCTAGTGGATTACCAGGGCCTGTCTCCTTAGAGAATCCCTAACTCCAATTTTTTATCTCTCTAGCACAGTAAGTCTGCTGAAAACTTTGTTCCAGTTTCTCAGAAATTTTTTTTTTGGAAACTGCAAATGCTCAGTGCTGTATATTTTCCATTTATCCCTCTGTTCTTATTGTTGTTAGGTACCATCGAGTCAGCTTCAACTCATAGAGACACTAGGTACAGCAGAACAAAATGCTGCCAGGTCCTGCACCATCCTCACAATCGTTGTTATGTTTGAGTCCATTGTTGCAGCCACTGTGTCAATCCATCTCGTTGAGGGGCTTCCTCTTTTTTGCTGACCTTCTACTTTACCTAGCATGATGTTCTTCTTCAGAGACCTGTCCCTTCTGATAGCATGTCCAAAGTACACAACATGAAGTCTTGCCATCTCACTTCTAAGGAGCGTTCGGGCTATACTTCTTCCAAGACACATTTGTTCGTTCTTCTGGCTGTCCATGGTATATTCAATATTCTTCGCCAACACCATAATTCAGATGCATCAGTTCTTCTTCAGTCTTCCTTATTCATTATCCAATTTTTGCATGCATATGAGGCAACTGAAAATACCAGAGCCTGGGTCAGGCACATCTTAGTTCTCAAAGTGACATCTTTGCCTTTTAACACTTGAAAGGTATCTTTTGCAGCAGATTTGCCCAATGGAATATGTTGTTTGATTTCTTGACTGTTGCTCCCATGGGTGTTGTTTGTGGATCCAAGTTAAATGAGATCCTTGACAATTTCAATTTTTTCTCCATTTATCATGTTGTTGTTTATTCTTTCTTAATTAGGCCATCTAAACTCCCTGCTCAAAGCAATGGGGAGGCTCATGTGGCCCAGAAGCTTCTGTCATCTGATAAGAAAAATCAAAAGCAAAATAACTCTGTGAACTCA
>NW_004444103.1:1408787-1410406 GCF_000243295.1 Trichechus manatus latirostris
ATCTTTCTCCTGCAGAGTGGCTAGTGGGTTCAAATTGCCAAGTTCTTCGTCATTAGCCAAGTGCTTTAACTACTGCACCACCAGTGCTCCCCCACAATGATATTGAGGGATTGTTACCTCATTTTTTAGATGTTATAATGTTTAAATAAGGTAACAATGATTTTTTTTTAGATGTTATAACGCTATTATAACATATAAAAAATGAGGTAACAATCCCTCAATATCATCAAATTTCTTGGTAGTGTTTACTTTTCCAATTGCTTATACATGCCATAATTTTTTTACACTTGTTTCTTAGAATTAGAACCCCATAATGTTCACCATTGCAATTGGTTGCTTTATCTCTCAAGACTCTAATAATTTATAAGGTCTCCTTCCATTTCTCTTTTTCTCCCCTTTCAATTTAACCATCGAAGAAACTACATTGTTTGTCTTGGAGTCTGGACTTTGAGATTGTATCCCCAGGGTGTCGCTTAACATGTTCCCCAGGACTCCTTATTTTGTAAATCTGTGGTTGGATCTAGAAGACTGAGCAGAATATAGGCCAATTTTTTTTATTAAGAATACTTCACAGGTGTAGTTGTGTTCTTCCACCAGGATACACATAATGTCCAATATTCTCTCTTTTTGAGACGTTACGGTCATTAATTGTCATTACTAGCTTCAGTAATTCATTAGGAGTTGCATAATGATGATTCTATGCTTCTACCATTTCTTCTTCATTAGCAGGAATACCTTTATAAAGAGAAATATATCGTCATCCCATACTTGGATAATCAGTGGTACACATTTAATTTGGTAGGATAAAAGAATTATTTCTTCCCTTTTTATACCAGTTTTCAACTATGATAAATTAACATTTTTTTGTTTTATTTATTTATTTTTTATTATTAAGACACATTTTTAAGAGTTTTAAACTGGAGAGCATTTGTATTGTAATAAGTTGGGGCTTTTTTTAAAAGTCACTGTACCATATGAAGTTGTTGCTTTGTGCACTCATATAGCTTAGCCCTCCTAGGTAAATATGTTCCTAACTGATAAAAGATAGCCAAAGAAAAAATACAGAAATGGGCCAGTTGTTCCATATAAGTCTTTTCCATATTAAAGGGTTGGTTAAGTGGGGCTGAGCCTGTGATAAAGCTAACTGCATCCTTCTGGTGTCTTACATGTTAAAAAACAGAGCACTGCTTCCTCTCTACCCATAACAAGGTATATGGCAATCTTTTCAGTTGTTTATCTTGAAGATAAAAAATGAAGAGAGGACAAGGCCAAAGCAAGGAAGACTTGGAGTGGCCAGTACTGATTCCTCAGGGCCACTTCCTGCTCCCTAATGTGCTCTTGGTGTCCTGAAAGGGTGCTCTGCTCAGCCCCCTCCTGCTTGGCATGCAGCCAGGGTCATGGGTGCATGTGATTCGGGTGGGTCTCAGAGGAGAACACTTTTCAACTATGAGAAGAGACAAAGCTAAAATGCAGCCTGACCACACTGCTGCCTTGCTGAGCTTCCTCAATGCCTCATCACTGCTCATAGCATAAACCTCACCTCTGTAACTTGCCATCTGAGGCCGCTATAATCTGGCGTGCCCTAACTACCTTGGCTAGTATCCACTATATTTCCTTCA
>NW_004444103.1:1411586-1412517 GCF_000243295.1 Trichechus manatus latirostris
TCAGGAGACCTAGTAGCACAATGGTTAACCACTTGACTGTTAACTGAAATGGTCAGTAGTTCTAAGCCACCAGCCACTCTGAGAGAGAAAAGACCTGGTGATGTGCTCCCATAAAGATTACAGCCTAGGAAACCCTAGGCAGCTCTACTCCATCCTATAGGGTTGCTATGAGTCAGAATCAACTCAATGTCACACAACAACAGGTGTAATACTATCCAATAAAATGTTAATGCATTCAAAATGTAAAAATTAATTTTCTACATCAGTATAATCCAGGGGCTTGGAGAACCATCATGCAAGAGATTTCAGAATCTTCTCTTTACAACCTTCATATCCTAAGTTATTTTATTTTGGTTTTTGTTTTCCCCCTTTGCTTTCCTGACAAGGAGGCATTTTCCTATTAGTTGTACTAGCATTGACGGAATGTTTCACAGCTACAGGAAGGGCCCCCATTCTACATTGGTAGAATGCCCATGAGTCTGGGATCTGATACTCAGATTTATAGGAAAAAATATAAATGTAATGTGATAAGATCTCCAGGACTGATTCAGGCCAATTAACTAAAAGACCATCCATTAATTTACAATGAGAACTATTCCAGGAAGAACATTTTCCCCCCATACTGGTTCATACCTTCTTTGCCCAGAAGGAAAGTTTATTTGAGAATAACATTTTCTTTAGGTTTAGAAAACTGGGGAATAGACAAGTACTATGTACATAACAACTTTAAAAAGACAAAGCACATGTAGTAGCTACTCTTGCAAGCAAGTAATACTCATAAAAGGATGCTTCTGACTTTAATTTCAATCATCTGGAATTGGAATTTGCTTCACAGTGATCAGGTATAAACGACTGATAGATTATTTAAATAATTGTCTATCATCCAGAACAAGAACAAAAAAGAGGCTTTTTGAGAGTTCCAGCAAAATGG
>NW_004444103.1:1431744-1432902 GCF_000243295.1 Trichechus manatus latirostris
CTCTGGATCCTGCAGCTGGCTTCTGTTCTTCTAACCTCCAGTTCTTGGGTCTTGAGCTAGCAGTTTACCTGCAATCTTGCCTACCGATCTTGGGATTTGTTGGTCTCTACAACTTGTGAGCCAGAAGGAGCATCCCATCTGACCCAAGGACTTGGGACTTCCAGCCTCTACAACCACGTGAGCCATTTCCTTGATATAAATCTCTACATATACTTTTATGGTTTACTGGTTTTGCTTTTCTAGAGAATCCAGCCTAAGACAGTGGGGAAGCCGATTTCAACCAGGAGAAAGAGGATACGATATTGAGACATCACTATGCAGAGAGAAAATAGAAAAACAAAGTTGCCTTATCTGAAAACGGATCACTTCCTTAAAACAAGTGACTTCTTTTTTGTGTTAGGATTATTAATATAAAAGCATGTTTCTGATTTCTCGAGAGGATATACACTTGTGAGACCTTTTGTGGTAATACAGAGCCATTGAAAGGATTGTGGACGATACCTGATTATTTTATATTTGTTGTCACTTTTAAAGAAATATATCTAACTAATAATGACTTAACTAATGAAACTGTTCTCTTAGCATACTTCAGGGTTGTTTGTCCTATACTGCATATGGAAATATTTTAATTGAGAAAGTTGAAAGCTCAGGATATATTAAACTATAGTGCTTGGGTTATAAATTTATCATTTATGATGATAAACTTCCTCACCCAGACTTCCTAGCAAATTTCAATTCATCCTTTAAAGACTGCTTAGACAATACTTCCTTTCTGACCTTTCTTCCCTAATAGCTAATGAGTCTTTAGAAATATTATCTTTCACCTCCCAAATCAGCAAAAGGATGTGAAATATATTCCTTTAGTCTTGAGGGAAATCATCTTCTAAGTGAAGAATGCAAAAACAAACAACTCCTATTGAAGGTTTGAAGAGAAGTTCACTTAATCAGGACCTTTTTCAGAAGTTCTTGAACAATTCTGATTTGCCTGTTTTTCTGCCCAACTCATTCTTTCCTTTTGTCCCTAAAAGTCTTCAACTTGTTGCTTCTTTTTTATTTATCTAGGTTTATTCTAAATTGTGTGTCATGGTTTGAATTATGTCCCCCAAAAAATGTGTGTGTCAATTTGGCTGGGCCATGATTCCCAGAATTGTGTGGTTG
>NW_004444103.1:1433326-1453695 GCF_000243295.1 Trichechus manatus latirostris
TCCCCCAAAAAATGTGTGTGTCAATTTGGCTGGGCCATGATTCCCAGAATTGTGTGGTTGTCCTCCATTTTTTATTGTAATTTTATGTTAAAGAGGATGGGGACCTCATACCATCAAGAAAGCAGTGCCATGAGCACAGCACATCCTTTGGACCGGGATCCCTGTGCCGAGAAGCTCCTAGTCCAGGGGAACATTGATGAGAAGGCTGATGGAGAGAAAAAGCCTTCCCCTGGAGCTGATGCCCTGAATTTGGACTTGTAGCCTACTTTGACTGTGAGGAAATAAACTTCTCTTCATTAAAACCATCCACTTGTGGTACTTCTGTTACAGCAGCACTAGATGACTAAGACATCGTGTTTCACTGGCATTCCTTTGTCTGCTCATACCTTTGGAGTTTTGTTTTGTTTTTGTTTTCTGTGATGCCCCCCAGGGCTTATGACTAGTGGAATGACATGAAATATTCTCTTTTCAGTGGGCTTTTCCAAACTGCTCTTCTAACTGCTGTTGGAACTGCCTATCCAATCACTTCATACAATTTGCTATTGCTGGGTATTTTTATTTGTTGAGAGTCATAAGAGACCTGAGTTAATGATACTTTATAAAAGTGGGAGCCATTATGTGTATCTGTGCTTGTGTGGGGGTAGGGGGGGTGGGAGTGGAGAGCTAAAGACAAATCAATCCTAAGTATCATAGGGGAAACCCTGGTGGTGTAGTGGTTAAGAGCTATAGCTGCTAACCAAAAGGTCAGCAGTTTGAATCCACCAGGCGCTCCTTGGAAACCCTATGGGTGTAGTTCTACTTGGCCTTGTGGGGTTGCTATGAGTCAGAATCAAGTTGACGGCAATGGATTTGGGTTTTTTTTTTTTTTGGTTTAAGTGTCATAGAATCCTAGACTGGTGAGCCAAAAGAGACTTTCCAGATTGTTTTTAGTTCAATACCTTGATTTCACTACAGTGTAAACTAAAGGTTCATTGGGTGGCCCAAATGGTTAAGCACTTGACTACCACCCAGAGGCACTTCGGAAGTCAGGCCTGGAGATCTGCTTCCAAAAAGTCACAGCCTTAAAAATCCTATGGAGCAGTTCTACTCTGAACACATGGGGTGACCATGAGTTGGAATCAACTCTAAAGCAACTAACAGTAACAATAACAACAAACTAAAGCCAGAATCCCATGACAAGTATCAGACACCAGATGAGAACATAGAGCCACAGGCTCCCAAGCTATGCCAGCATGCTCCCAGGGCAGGTCTGGCTGAAATCGAGTGGGCATTGCTGTTTGTAAAAAGAAGATTTTTGAGTCTTTGAAAGTACTGACCTGAAAAGCACTGTCCAGTGTGATATGTGGCAGCATCTCTTATTTTGATCTGATTCTTTTCCCTGGCGTGCAAGGGAGTAGAGGAAGATTGCCTTTCAAATTGTTTACTGATGTCCTGAGCACTGAAGCATTTTGCTAGTCAGAAAAGAGACAAAGAATTTAAGTTCTTAAAAGCAATCTTAAAGCTATTTAAATGGCACAATTTAATACTCTGTAGGAAAAGGGCAAAACAACAAAAAACACCTTTGAAAGAAACTGACCTTTATCCCTTTGCTAAGGGAAACGCTTTTTGTTCCCTTAGCCTAAAAACTGATACTGGGACTCATTGAAATTCTGTGTAAGAGAATGGTTTGCCTAGTCACATCATCAAAGTGAATCCTTGCAATTTGCTTAAATGTTTATTTTTTCTTTCCTCTCATGTCCTGTCATTCAAGCCAGAAGTTTTGGTTTTTCTATAATAACCAGAGAAGTTTTTATTTTTATTTTTCCCTACCCACAGAATTAATCCCTCTGAGTGCCATACACTCTGATGACACCATTAGCTAGGGTTCCTGCGTTCTCTCCCCTGGGGACTCACAGTCAAATGATGGGCTTACAGTGGATCACCTTGGCTCTTCACTCCTACCCTGGACACTCTCCTTACACTTGCTGTCTCTGAGATGTGACAGTTGCATTCTTTCCTTCCTTTGCCACCCCTCCAGAACCTTTAGATCTTCTTCCAAGTGGCTAGAGAACACGGAAATGTGCTTGCTGTCCTCCACAGTAATTTCCCTTAGGTATAGAATTTCATTTCTGGTATTTGAGCAGTGACGAGGGATTTGGGCCACTCTTTCAGAATCCATAGGCCAATATTTCACAGGAGTGATAACAGGAGGGATCAGAAAAATGAGTCTCACACCTAATTTTACATAAGAGTTACGGTGGGAAAAGAATTGTAGAAGTTAGAGTCTAGGGAGAAACTCAATTTGAAGTCTGGTAGGTTGCCTGCTGTGAGGGTAAACAGGGCATGAGTCTGAATGTAACCTTGTCTTTTTGGATGTGCCCCAGAAATGGATCGGAGGCTATTACAGCACACCTGGAACTCATGAAGTAAGCTGCAATGAATCTCATTTAGCCACCTGAAAGGAGGTAGGGCTGAGCAAACCGTGTCTGTTCAATGTGTTTCCTTATTTTCCCAACTTGCACGAGGTGTATAATACATATGTATGAACATAAATGCATACATACATCTGCCCCCAAGTCATCTCTATGTTGGGTTTGTAATTTGCTGCCTTTCTGCAGAAAGGTGCTTTTAAAGTGAAGGTGTTAGCTATTTTACATCTTAAGTCAAGTCAGTAGGTGAGGGCTGATCCTGCATTCCATAAAAGAACACTACTCAGCAGGGGTTTGCAGGCAGAAACATACAGAGATGGTTTATCCTCAGTATGCACCTGACTCTCATTAGGAGTTGTTCTTTTATGGAGGTTATGGAATCGGAACCTTAAAGGCAAGATTTTCTAAATAACCAGTTCTCAAAAACAATAATGAAGTTGGCCTTATGGATAGTTGAATAAGTACCTTGCAACTTCTGTTCCTTATGTGAGTGAAAGTCTAAAAACTGTGGGTAAAAGTGGACCTAAGGGGCACGGCAGGCTCGCAGTGGTCATGGAGAAGACCATTTCTGATGTGGCAAGGCTTCTCCAAACATATCTTCTCCTTGATTTCCACTCATGACTGAAATATCAGCATCATTAACTGCTTCTGGGTTCCAAAGACAGCAGTTGCAGTACTTGTCTGGGGGTGATGTTGAAACCCACTGAGTTATTATGAAAATGAGCTAAGTGCAAGGTACTTTTTACGCTCCCTAGCAAAACACCTAAAGTAAGAGCATACGGGACATATAATAGCTTTGAAAAGTAGAGGGGAGGAACAGGGTAGGAGCAAGGTTTCCATTTGAAAGCGCTAAAGTGCCACACAGAGGCCCTGGGCAGCCTCGAAGGATGCTGAAATGGGGATGAGGAGAGTTCACTAATTATTTGATCTTGTGATATTTTCCAGTTGTTTTTTCCCCCCATGTAATAGTCCACATAGAAACTAGTCATAGGTGTAGAGCATACTGTGATTCCAAAGTACATGTTTTTTCTACCATGCATGTTAGAAGATGTCAGTAACTCTGGATTACTTTAATGTTTTGTGGGTTATATAAGAAGCTACATGTCAGCCTGAATGCCAGTCAACCACATCATAGTGATTTGGGGGGCAGGAATTGCATTTCCTCCTTAATTTAATTCATAATTCTATTATTCATTTATTCATTCAATAAATCATTAAAAATATATATTCAGTAAGTAATGAATAATGCTCATTATGGGCAGAGCTCTATATTAATTACTATGAGAAACTCATGGCTAAAGCAGACATAGCCTTCAAGAAACTATAGCTGTAATGGGAACGGGGTTGTTGTTGTCCTGCTTTGTTTTTTAATGACTAGAAGCTTTCATATGGCAGGGGGACAGGGAAGAGAAATTCAACTTAATGGCAAATTATTGTTGAAGAAAAAGCTTTAATGAGTCTTTGTAGTTTTGTGACAATAGACCCATGGACTAGTGTGGAATTGGAGCAGAGAAAAAGAAGGCTTGAATTTTCTGTGTTATAAAGTCACCAGAATGTTTTGTTTTCCCTGAATTAATGGGTGGAGGCAGGAGTTTGAAGGCTCTGAGATGGGAGAAGAGACCAGATGAAAGAAGAGTCTAAAAGATAGTGTAGTAGCTGGGCCTCCAAACTAAAAGAGAAAGAAGTCCGTGAGAATTTCCCTATGGCAGGGGAGGCTTTCAGAACTGAGAAGACAGATTTGTAATTTAAACTGTTAATCCCAAACCTTCAGTACAATGCACTGCTCACAACAGCCTTATATTAAAGGTGCTTTGGCAAAGCAGGACCAAGGTTGATATCTGCAGGTGGAGCAGAGAAGTTTAGAGAGGAGACAGCAATCTCAGGAGGAAAAAGAGTGAGCGAGAAAAGAGCATTGAGCAGAAACAGGAATTCAGAGCTGAGTATCAAGAAATGGATGTAATACCTGGCTCCATCTTCCTTCTGAAATATTGCAAATGGCGTTAGACTTTTCATGTCAATAAAATGGGAGCTTGGGGTCAATCTTATTCATCCAAAAAATACTTACTGAGCACCTACAGGCACATTTCAGGCACTGGAAATACTTCACTTTTTACAGGAAAAGTGGTAACATCTCAATTGAAATCTGAATGATGAATGTGGTGATTTTAAAATATGTCTCCACAAAAGATTAGTGCAAGGGACTAATGGACCACAGCTACCACAGCCTCCACAAGACTGAGTCCGATACAACTAGACGGTGCCTGGCTACCACCACTGACTGCTCTGACAGGGATCATATTAGAGGGTCCCAGGCAGAGCTGGAGAAAAATGTAGAACAAAATTCTAACTCAAAGAAAAGACTAGACCTACTGGTCTGACAAACACTGGAGAAAGCCTGAGAGTATGGCCCCCAGACACTCTTTTGGCTCAGCAATGAAGTCATTCCTGATGTTCACCTTTCAGCCAAAGATTAGACAGGCCCATAAAACAAAAGAAGACTAAATGGGCACAACAGCCCAGGGGCAAGGATAAGAAGGCAAGAGAGGACAGGAAAGCTGGTAACAGGGAACCTAAGGTTGAGAACGGGAGAGTATTGACATGTCATGGGGTTGGCAACCAATATCACAAACAATATATGTATTGTTTAATGAGAAGCTAGTTTGCTCTGTAAACCTTCATCTAAAGTACAGCTGAAAAAAAAAAAAAAAAGTCTCCACATTCTTCTATCTCCTCCATCCAAAACATGGAGCCTAATTCGCCTCCCCTTGGGTATGGGACGATCTTAGTAACTCATTTCTAAAAAAAAAACAGCATATTGTAGACATGATGGTGAATAAGCAGGTCATATAAGGCACTGGGCTTCTCTCCTGTATCAGTCACTCTGGGGAAAGCTTCGCTACCATGTCATCAGGACACTTAAGCAACTCTAGGGAGAAGCCTTTGTGATGAGGAACAAAGGCCTCCTGCCAACACTCAGCAAGCAATCGAGGCCTCCAGCCAACAGCTATGTGAGCGAAGCCATCTTGGAAGTGGATCCTTTAGTCCCAGTCAAGGCTTCAGATGACACAGCCCTGGCCAACATCCTGACTGCAACCTCACTAAATACTCCAATTCAGAACAACTCAAAAAAGCTGTTTTCAAATTTCTAACCCCTAAAAACTATGAGGTAATAATTTTTTGGTTTTAAGCCACTAAGTTTTGGGATAATTTGTTAAATCTAGATAACTAACACAATTACGGATAAATATATAGAGAAAAAATGATTTCCAATCAGAAGAAAGGACAATTTCTCAGGCTCTGGGAGGGTTGCACGTTTGGCAAGTTTGAGACACTGAAAGAAGGCGTGCATGACTGAGAAGTGAACAAGAGAGTAACGGCTAATCAGTCTGCAATGGAAGGCAGGGCTGCAGTAAAGAGTGTGGATTTTATTGCGAGGAGTAGAGGGAATTAAGAAGAGAAGCAACATAATCAGAGCAAAGAGCACTTGACCACTGTGTAGAGAATAGATTGGGTGGGGGTGGGAGACCAGTAAGCAAGCTATATCAGCAGTCCAGGCAACAGAGTGGTGGCTTGTACTAAGGTGGCAGCAGTGGACCTGGAGAGAAGGGGATGGAGTCAGGATACACTTTGGAGACAGAAGACAGAACATTTTATTCAGATATTTAAGGAAAAGGTCATGATATTATGGTGAGTAAATGAAATATTCAGTTATCAATCTAAGAGAGGAACTAACACCTGACATAACTAGCAATAACACAAGACCAAAGGTTCTAAATATCATAGCAGAGGTATAGAAAGCATGGAGGTACAGAGCTTTCTAATGATGGTAACATTTCAATCAAGATTGATTGCTTGACCTCAGTACTGTATTGTTGTTGTATGACGTTGAGTTGATTCCAACTCATAGCAACCCAGTGTGACAGAGTAGAACTGCCCCGTCGGGTTTCCTAGGATGCAATCTTTATGGGAGCAGATTGCCAGGTCTTTCTCCCACAGAACCACTAATGGGTTTGAACCACCAACCTTTCAGGTAGCAGCCAAGTACTCAACCACTGCACCACCAGGGCTCCTTTGACCTCAGTGTCAGAAGCTTAAAATTGGGCCCCCAATCACCCTGAGGAAAGTCCAATCCTCTTGTTTCTGATGCCTCAGAATGCCCTTTGCACCTACATGCCCAGCACTGGCTGCTGACTCCCAAGTGACCACTCAGGCCAGGCTGAGGCCGACGCCATCACCTGTGAACTCTTTTAGAACAACTAGAGACCCAATAGGAATGTTTGTACATGAGTCTTGACTTGTAGAAAATCCAGTTTTTGATCAAACTTATTTTGGATTCAAAGTTTCAAATGATGGCATCTCAAGCATAAGAAAAATCTGGAAAACAGATATAAGATATAATTCAGTTAAGCAAAATATGCTTCATATGTTGAATTTCAGTTTGTTAGAGAGTTTTTAATTATATGAATCAGTAAAGAATCCAGATATTAACGTGATACAAGATTCTTTGACCTAGACGTCTGGCTATGAATATCAGATGCTGAGGTTTCTGAAAAAAAGTGGTATTTTCTTGTAACTACCAACATTTAACATTCAAATATAATTTTCATTTTATTCTCTTATAGAAATACCCATAGAGAAAGTCGTATTTTTAAAAAGCTATAAACTCTTTGCATCTAGACAGAAATTCCCTTGAGTTCTATACAAAACTACGACTTCCTGTTTGTATTCCCTGCAACATCAAGGTTTAAGGCCCTGCTTCCAGAATAACGGGCCCAACTGTTGCTGATAAATCAGCCCTTGATTACTGTGTTAAGAAGTAATATGGACACTAACTAGAGTAATTGTAGAATTCATCATTTTTAGCCATTAAAAATATTCTACTTAATAGGCAGGAAAAAAAAAAAAAAAAGAATGGCATTTTATCACCTCTAAAAATGATAACAATAGAGAGTGGTCACAAGAAAGAAAACTTAAACATCCTTTCTAAATCTCTTTCAAATAAGCTTAGCTTGATTTTTTTTAACTCAAACAAAAATCAAATCTTTTGCTTTGCTACGGTACTCTTCAACAAATCGACATTCGCAGAAAGTACTTCACTGTGCTGAGAATTTTAAATAAGTAATTCAGTCAGCCAAGTAAGCCAGTATCTGTGTGGAAAATAACCGATGGCCAGAAGGTGATTCAAATACTGAGCACCTGTTGACTGAGTGGTTTGCAAGCCTCTCCACTAGCAGCTCTCAACCACGGCTGCTCCTTAGAATCACCTGGGAAGCTTTGAAGAATGCGGAAGCCCGGGCCTTACCCAAGACCAATTAAATCAGGGTCTCTGGAGGAAGGACCTATGCTCTCCAAGTGATATTGATTTGCAGCCAAGGTTGAACCACTGCTGCGTGACTAATGACTTTTTTTTTTCAGCCACATCAGGGTTACTCAGGTGTTTTTCCCTGGATCTTATGGAATTGAAATTTAGAACTCAGTATATGGGTCTATTGTGTAAAGGGCACAAGGAAGTTGGCACTATTTGTGTGTGTGTGATTGACTTATTTCTTTTTTTTATTGTGCTTTAGATTAATGCTTACATAGAAATTAGTTTCTCATTAAGCAGATAACACACATATCGTTTTGTGACATTGGTTGCTGTCTTAGTCATCTAGTGCTGCTTTAACAGATTTACCACAAGTGGATGGCTTCAACAAAGAAATTTATTCTTCCACAGTCTAGTAGATTACAAGTCCAAATTCAGGGCATCAGCTCCAGAGGAAGGCCTTGTCTGTCGGCTCTGGAGGAAGGTCCTTGTCATCAGTCTTCCTTTGTTCTGGGAGCATCTCAGGGCAGGAACCTCAGGTCCAAAGGACGTGCTCTGCTCCCAGTAGGCCCCCAACTCTCTGCTTGCTTCCCTTTCCTTTTATCTCTTGAGAGAGAAAATGTGGTGCAGGCCACACCTCAGGGAAACTCCCTTTACATTGGATCAGGGATGTGACCTTAGTAAGGGTGTTATACAATCCCACCCTAATCCTCTTTAACATAAAATTACAATCACTAAATGGAGGACCACCCCACAATTCTGGGAATTGTGGCCCAGCCAAATTGATACACACATTTTTGGGGGGATGTAATTCAAACCTTGACAGTTGCCAACCCTGCAAAGTGTCAACACTCTCCCCTTCTTGACCTTGGGTTCCTCATTTCCATTTGTCCAGCTTTCCTGTCCCCTCCTGCCTTCTCATCTTTGCCCCTGGGCTGGTGTGCCCATTTAGTCTCATTTTGTTTTTTGGGCTTATCTAATTTTTGACTGAAGGGCAAACCTCAGGAGTGACTTCAGTACTGAGTTTAAAGGGAGTCGGGGGCCATACTCTCAGGGTTTCTCCAGTCTCTGACAGACCAGTTAAGTTTGGTCTTTTGTGTGTGTGTGTGTGTGTGTGTGTTGGAATTTTGTTCTACATTTTTCTTCAGCTCTGTCTGGGACCATCTATTGTGATCCCTGTCAGAACAGCCAGTGGTGGTAGCTGAGCACCATCTAGTTGTGCTGGACTCAGTCTGGTGGAGGTCGTGGTAGTTGTGGTCCATTAGTCTTTTGGACTAATCTTTCCCTTGTATCTTGTTTCTTCATTTTCCCTTGCTCCTGATGAGGTGGGACGAGTAGGGTGTCTTAAATAGCCACTCACAAGCTTTTCAGACCCCAGGCTCTACTCACCAAAGTAGGATGTGGAACATTTTCTTTACAAACTATGTTATGGGACGTTGGCACTATTTGCTGCTTATTGCTGGGTAGCAGGTGTGTGCCATGTGATTGCTTTGAAGAACTAGGTAAAAACAACTCACCACCACCTGAACAAAGCTGTTTTGTCAATAGGTCAGACCTGCCCAGTCATTATGTGAGGTTTCTGAGGTAAAAAGAAGGCAGGATCTTTGAAGGACAATGCAAGAGGAAGCTTAGTAATTACCTACCTGTTCCACCCAGTGTCAAGACACCTATGAATCACATAGTTGGTGAACAAACACTGGCCACTCAGGAACTTGGCTTTTATACAAAACCCAGGAATATTCTGTAAGCTGATAATCATGGGACAATAGGAGGAGGCCGGAGTTGTCTCTAATTGAGGAGAAAAACCCAATTCCAACAGGAAGAAACACACATACACATGACTGTTTGCAACTGAAGGAATAAGGGATAAAGTTTCTTCACAAAGGAATACTTAAAAACTTTTGAGAACGACGGTCACAACTGAATTCCATTTTCTCCAGCAATCCCAAATTATGATATGCTAATTGAGTAAATATGGATTTATTTTAACAAATGGTCAAAGGGATATGCCCCCTACCACCACCACCACCACCACCACAAATGATCATGTCGTTTGGCCTCTGCTCTATAACTACCCAACATTTTTCAAAGATGTTTTTCAGAGAGCACAGGCTAGCAAAGGGGTTTGGTGGTTGAGTACGGTAAACATCTGGCAATTCAGGTGCTTGACATTTCAATTCTCTGGCACAGAAGTGTTCCTTCATCATATAAGACTGTCACATTATTATTTTGCCTAATTATACCATCATTATCATATTCACTTGAGTGACAAAATGCTAGATTCTTGCCCATCAATTTTCTGCTGTGCCTTTCCAAATCAAGGAGCTTTTTCCTTTCAAATCTATTGAATTAGCATGGTGGGCTCCAGCAGCAAAGTGGAATTTCAGTAATAATATTCAAAAATTATATGGCATCTTAGTCCATCCCTATAATTTATGCATTAAATTTAGTTATTCCAAGATTTAGCCACTGAAGCCTGGATTGTTCTGAATTTAATTATGTGTATCAAGACAAATATTTCAGCATGAGAATTTCAATCACAAGAAATGATAAGCAAAAAACAATTTAGAGAGGAAGGGATAACATAACACAAAATATACTTACTATACCAATCTGCTAACCCAAATAACTCTAATTCTATTGACTTAATTAAAATAATACATTTTTCTTTTAATGTATTTAAAATTGAAGTTTTATAATTGCCGACCTTTTGGTTAGCAGCTGTAACTCTTAACCACTATGCCACCAGGGCTTCCCAAAACCAAGCATAGTTAGTAGAAATCACACAAAAAATAGTCGCAGGCATTAAGAAGTCTGTTATAATTTAACAGATGATTTAGGGAAGCTTAGTGAAAAAAGTTAACAGAAAGGCAAGATACTTTAGTTGTTAGGGACTTACAAATGACCTAACTTTAAATCTTGGTTTAGCCGTTTCTATGTGAACTGGGCACGGTACTTAACCATTCAAAGCTTTATTTTAATGCTACCTAACTGTACATTTGTTATGCGGATAGAAGTAGACAAAGTGTGCTCAATTCTAGTTAGCTATTATAATTAATAGCTGGAATTATATGACGTACATTACATTGCATTATAAAGTAACTTTATTTCAGGTTATAAGGTTGGTAAATAAGAGAGATGAAGCAGAAAACAGTATCTACATTTCAGCTAACATTTAGAAGGTACTTTATAATATTTATGTGAATAAAACCAAAACTTGTGGGATGGTAGTTCAGCATGGTGTACTTATAGCTGGATGAATAACCCTTAGATAATTAGTCGACATAAGTGAAACTGACATCACTAAACAGTATCTGCTTCAGCTCAGCTAATGCCACTATCTAACCACTCACCCATTCACGCAAGTCGAAATCTCTCCAGTCTCTGAAACACTTCCCCTTCCTTCACTGCTCCTCGCCCCTGGCCATTAACTCAGAAGATTTCATCAGTTATATCTCTTCAAAACCTCTCCAAACTCTTATTTCTTTCTATCCCCCTCTCCTGTTATAGCACACATTTGTCTTTCTTGCCTCAAGTTCCTGCCCTCCTCCCATTCCCCCGCCCAATCGATCTCTCTTACTTCTGGTCTAAGAGCACTCTTACTTCATTACCAGGGTTGCCTTCTCAGTCTTTTTCAATTCATAGAAAGCCTTACCTTTCCTAGAAGACAGCTGACAAAATCCTAGTCCATGAGGAGCCCCGGTGGCACAGTGATTAAGCATTCAGCTGTTAGCCGGAAGGTTAGTGGTTCAAACCCACCTAGCAGCTCCACAAGAGAAAAGATCTGGCCATCTGCTCTCATAAAAATTTCAGTCTAGGAAACCCTATGGGGCAGTTCTACTCTGTGCTTTAGGATCACTATGAGTTATAATCGACTTGAGAGTGCACAGCAGCAACGTGAATTAGTTAAAACCACAGTCTGAGCTCAGTACTACTGAATTCTAAAATTGTTAATTTTTTGAGTCATGGTTAAATGTGGCATACACAGGTAAATCCTCTTGATTCACACAGATCTAGAAGAGCAAACCACCTATATGGGGAATCCATGGTTGCTAGTGATTCTTTAATTCTATATGAGTCTATGTAAGTTGACACAGTGCATGTGGTACACGAGCCTAAAAACAAATGCAAGGTGCTCTTGCTAAGTATCCAAGAAGAGATTGCAAGTATGACCTAGACAAAGGCAGGTGGTATGGCAGATAGAAGCATGGGCTGCAGGGTCAGACTATCTGGTTTAAATCTGCTCTCTGTGGAGCCTTGGGGAAGATATTCACTCTTTTACTGAGAATCTGTGAGAGCATCCACGTGAGATGCTTAGTATGGTACCTATCATATTTTTGGCATCCTATGACTGGTAAGTCAAAGTGATGCCCTCATTCTGTATCTCTGGGAGTGTTCATATATGGGAATGTGTGTGTGCTTTAATTTTCCCTTCAAGACTGACCTGCAGCACAATTCACAGAAAGGATGAAACAGAGGAGGAAAGTGGCCATTTTAAAGGTATGGGACATATACATATAAGGATTTCCAAAATCTAATTGCTTTTGTGTTGTCTTCCTGAAGATTTCCATTCATAATATTTATTCAGTCATTTAACAAATATTTTAACAAGTATTTATTGAGTGACTACTGTGTCCACTGTTCCAGGCACTTGGGGATACAGCAGTGAATAAAACAAAGCTCCTTTCCTGGCTGACATCCTAGGGGAGGGAGATGGACAATAAATAAAGGAATAGACAGTGCATCAGATGGTGCAAGGGCAATAGGGAAAAATAAAGCAGGGCAGGGAGTGTGGAATTTATTATTACTGAGGAAAACTGCTGCTCTCCTACCTGGCTGGCCTTCATTAGTTCCGTGAGTGAAGCTGATTAGCCTGCGCATAAGTGGATACCTCTATACAATCAGCAGACATGGGACTATGATAAGGCTGGGGCTGTCAAGTGGGGACCACGGCAGAAACAGCAGTCCTTTACATGAGGGGGAAAAAAAAAAAGCCAAACCCATTGCTGTCGAGTTGATTCCTACTCATAGCGAGTCTACAGAGTAGAACTGCCCCATAGGGTTTCCAAGGAGTGGCTGGTGGATTTGAACTCTGATCTGTTGGTTAGTAGCCATAGCACTTAACCAGTGTGCTATCAGGGCTCCAGATGCATTAAAAGGTAGTAGTAAAATAATAGCACTAGAAAAGAGCTTGGGAGTGTAAATTGAAAGGTATACTCCAGCACCTCCTAAGGCAAAGTTACTTTTCCAGATATGAAGATTTGAAAAAAAGAGGAAGTAAAACAACTTTAGGTTAGCATTATAATGGACACTTAAGAACTGTATTAATTAATTATATAAAAGAAATCTTGTATTTTATATAGAGAGATCTAATACAGACTCACTGATAAGGTGTCCAAAGAGGAGGGAACAGAGGCAGAGAGCAATGAAGATATATGTGAAGAGAATCCCAGGCAGAGGGAACAGCAAGTGTAAAGTCCCAGAGGCAGAAACATAGTTGAATTGTTTGATGAACAGTAAGAAGGACCATAGAAGACATGACTTCAGTGAGGTAGGAAGGTGGGAAGTAGGCAGAACATATAGAGTGTTTAGACCAGTTCAAAGACTTCGGCTTTTACTCAGAATGAAAGTGGGAAGCCAATGGAGGATTTTTGAATGGAGGAGTGAAATGATCTGACTGCTGTTTTAAAAGGGTCCCTTCAGCTACTCTGAGGAGAAAAGACTGAAAGAAGCTGGAGGTTGAGTCCTGTTAAGAGGTAATTGCCATAATCTAGTGAGAGCAGTTCTACTCTGCCTATAGGGTCGCTATGAGTTGGAGCTGACTCAACAACAATGGGTTTGGTTGTTTGGTTTAGTGAAATTGAAGGTGCCCTGGACCAGCATGAAGATGATGGAAGTGGTGAAAAGAAGTCAAATTCTGGATATACTTTGAAGGTAGAGCTGACAGGATTTGCTCATGGATTAGTTTGTGACAGTTTGCAAAATGTTGGTTTATGTGTCAATAAATTGTCTCATTTAACAGTCACAACAGGGTGAGAAGTGATTGTAACACTCCGTAAGACAGAGAATTGACAATCTGAGACATTGATGTTGGTGCAAAGTCTAGCCTCAACAGGGCAGAGGTGGGGCCTTGAACCTGAGGGTTATTCTTCCTAGATGCCGCTCCTCTTTAGGAGCCTCTCTTCAGATTTTCTTAGAGGCCTTTTTTCTATACAATGGGGGGCAGTGGTGGTTCAGTGGTAAAATTCATGCTTTCCTTCCCTGTGGGAGACCAAGTTTCAATTCCTGGCCAACGCACCTCATGCGCAGCCACCACCTTTCTGTTGGTGGTGACTCCGTATGTTACTATGGTGCTAAACAGGATTCAGCAGAGCTTCCAGACTAAGATGGACTTGGAAGAAAGGCCTGATGATCTAGTTCTGAAAATCTGCCAGTGAAAGCCCTATGGGTCACGATGGTCCGAACTGCAACTCATCCTGGGGATGGTATAGGACCAGGCAGTGTTTCATTGTGCACGGGGTCACCGTGAGTCAGGGACCAACTCAGTCACAGCTAATAACAACAACATCCCATACAACATCTATTTAAGGGCAGAACAAACATCTTAATTTAATTTGCAGAGCTTTCCTATTGCCTATCCATTCCTTTACGCCTTGAGGAATTTCCCAGACTCCTTATCCACTGGCCTTATACTGTCCTGAGAAGATCCAAACTCCTTGAGACAGCTTACCAGCTTTTCCTCATCTGGTAATTTCTGCAGCTTCACCTCTGGCTGGACTTCCCCGGCCCCCTGTACCAAACACATTCACACAGACACACACACAAGGATACACACATACAAATACATGCATTAATTGATTACACTCACATAATAACCTGCGGTTTCGAGGTTAACATAACTATTCAAGTATGTATTTTCCGATCTAAAAGGATAAAGATAGTAAAATATGGCAGTGGACCAAAACAGAAACTATCAATTAGTCTTCTCAGAAAATAGTTATTTAAAACCTCAGATATTCCAAAGATGTCCTTTTTTATTTTGTCTTTGTCCTCGCAGTATAAAAGAACTTCTGTTTTTTATTTTTAAAACATTACTGGAGCAGGGCTGATGGGGGGAAGGGGGCATGGGGAAGATGTAGAAATGGAGATTTTTAAGTAGGCAAGTTATTTCCTTGAACATAATTAGAATTTAAACAGCGTGATGCTGATGTTTTCCCCCTCACTCTCATGGTTAAGGAATAAATGAAAATTAACAGCATCTTTACTGAGATCAAACATAAAATGAATCCAGCTTAGTACCTTGTAAAATCAAGTTAATTTCCATCCCTGGGAATAAACAGGCCCTCAAAGGCCTGTGAATGAAAACTCAAATACGATCTTTGCCAATTTTGTTCACTTTAGGTCCTATTTACTCTTTTCAAAAAGCAAGCACAGTATGGGAGGGGTAATGGTGTAGTCTCCAGACAACCTTTCAGGTCTCTCTGTGATGCTGAAACTCTGGGGTATCTGTGAGGAGAGCCACAGAAAGCTGCTCTCAGAAGTAGATTTTGGCATGTGCTATGCTTTTCTCCCTGAGCCATCATGGCACCAATAGAAGGCAATTTGGCTGGATTGAGTTCATCAGGAATTGGGCCATAATGTGTTTTAGCATCCTCACCCCCCATAGAGAGCGGGAGAGTGTCCCAGCTCCTAATGGTTATTGCTACATGTACAACTCTCCATTCTTTCATTTCCTCTTCTGTAAAATGAGTCTGAGTTGTTGGCTTGATGTTACATGGAGGAAGGGTTCTGCACAGCTCCCTAAGCATCCAGCTCACTGTTTGGTTCATAAAGACAATTAAATTGATCTGTTACTCCAGAGCTCTGTTTTTGTTGGACTGTGCATATATAAATCACCTCTGAAAAATGACAAGTCCTACGTTAAGATCAATCAGTGAAATGATTTCTAACCTCAGTTGTTCTATAGTAATGATTTTAAAAGGAAAATACAACTGTGACCTTCTAGTAGAAACCAATAAATATTTACTTCCCAATATACAAAACAAACAGATTGGGATGGGGTAGGGTGTGGGCAGAAAATTATTGAACGAGAAGAAACTACTGTTACTCTATAGCAATGATTTGCTATTGATTCTGTTCATTTTTTCATGTGTTATAAACCATCTCCTGAAAATGCAAATATTCCTGAGTAAGGTAACACATTAAGTTATTATCAATCACAGCAATTGTGGTAGATTAAATTATTGTTCAAAAATATTTACATGCTGGGCTTGGCATGTGACTTGCTTAGGACTTATGGTGGGCTGATTGTAATTTTGTACTCGACTTTGGGCTCAGCCATGTGCCTTGCATTGACCAGAGGGACATTAACAGTCTTGACATGTGATTGGATGGTAGACTTTGATCTCTTACATTTGTGCCATTGCCAAGTGCCCCTCAGGAAGCTGCTGTCTCTTCAGCCTGAGCCCCAGAATAACATATGTGGAGAAGATCAGAGCTCAACCTTCAGCAAAGAAGTCTACCCTGGACCAGCCAATATTCAGTTGACCTGCATACACATGAGTGTCTATTGTGTTAAGTCAATGTTTTTGGATGGTTTGTTATGCAGCAATAGATAACTAATACAATAATAATAACAGCTATTAATTAGGCACTTGCTAGTTAAAAGAAACAAAAATCCTCACTACTGGTCTAATAAACAACATCACAACAAATGGCAAAGAAGTTGAAGTTGCCAAGGATTTTATTCTGCTTAGATCAACAATCAATGCCCCTGAAAGCAGCAGTGAAGAAATCAAACAACATACTGCATTGGGAAAATCTACCGCAAAAGACTTCTTTAAAGTGTTAAAAAGCAAAGATGTCACTTTGGTGACTAAGGTACACCTGACCAAAGCCATGGTCTTTTCAATGACTGTATATGCATTTGAAAGCTGGACAATGAAAAAGGAAGACTGAAGAAGAATTGATGCATTTGAATTGTGGTGTTGGTGAAGAGCATTGAATAAATTGAAGAATGATCAAATCAGTCTTGGAAGAAGTAGAGCCAGAACGCTCCTTAGAAGAGAGGATGGCGAGACTTTATCATAAGGAAAGACCAACCACTAGAAAAGGACACCATGCTGGTAAAACTGAAGGTCAGAGAAAACAAGGGAAATCCTCCATGAGATGAATTGACACAATAGCTGCAACAGTGGGCTCAAACATACCAACAATTGTGAGGATGGCACAGGACCAGGCAATGTTGTATTCTGTTATGCACATGGTCGCCATGAATTGGAGCCGATTCAATGGCAACTAACAACGATACAGGTAGTCCCCGACTTACAATGGTGTTCTGTTCCAATGGCTCCATCGTAAGTCGGTTCTGACATAAGTTGAATACCTCATCTTTTTTTTTTTTTTTGGTTTTCATTATTACTGTCTTTTATTATCTCTGTCTTTATAAATCCAATCTTTATTTGTCTTTGGGAGTTGGAAGCATTACATATAAACTTACAGATATATTTGAATATGTACATAAAAAATACAAAAATCATAAAAAAAGAATGGTCATAAGTGCAGTTCATCATAACTTGAATATGTCATAAATCGGGGACTGCCTGTACTGGTTAAAAGTGCTATACATACTTTATCTCATTTAACTCTCACTTAAACCTCTGGACAAGAGATTATTATCCAAATTTTGAAAAATGATATGGTTAGTGAGTGTCAGTGCCAAGATTAGAACACAGCCTTTTATGACTCCAAATCCCATGCTCCTAATTTCTTTTAGAATAAAATCATTCATTAAAATTAATATATAATTACTGGACCCTAAATATGACCTTCTTACCAAGACGTATAGGCCTGTATCATCTGCCCTCCTTCCTCATCTCATTCCATTTTCCCATGACCTTCCACACTGACCTGCCTCCAGACCCTCAAACACACTAAGCTTTTACCACAATGCCCAGCTGATATTTGCAATTCACCTTTTGTATGTGTTTTCATCTTCATGGAACATTTTCTCTCTGATTTTCAAGGCTGGCCCCTTTCCATCTTTTGCATTTTAGAAGCGTCTACCTGACCACCTTAAAATAGTCTTCCCTCCATTTATTTTCTATCTCACCACCCTGTTTGTTTCTTCAGAGCATTACCAGAGTTTGTAATTATTTTACTGACTTGGCTTCTATATGTCTCCATCACCAAATGCAATTCCACTAGGGCAGGGCATGTTTTTCTTGCTTACGGTTTTATCCTGAACATCCAGTACAGTGTGTTGCACATAGTAGACACTCAATAAATATTTGTGGAATGAATAAATGAACAGATGAGAGAGGAGAATGAGGAAGTAATGGACAGGATGGTGAATGGTGAATCACGAACATCAGCTGGGCATTGTGGAAGGAGACCCTGAGTATCTAGGGGCAAGATGAGGCTGCAGAACAGGAGTGAGGGTACTTAGTTTCCTAGTGCTACCGTAACAGAAATACTGCAAGTGGGTGGCTTTAAAGAACAGTTCTGGAGGCTAAAAGTCAAAATCAGGGCCTCAGCATGTTGATTCCTTCCTTGTAGGTAGTCCCAGGTATTCCTTGGTTCCTTGGCTTGTAGAAGATTCTCCCTGTGTCCATGCATGCATACCCCTGCGTCTATGCTGTTCTTTATATAACTCAGAAGTGATTAGGTGTAGGATCCACCCTACACAGATACGACCTCAGCTGATTGATTATATTATACTAGATTTCATCATGGAAGGTGATTACATTACATTAGATCCACCGGTATAGGGGTTAGAATTCCAACCCATATTTCTGGGGGACACAATTCAATCCATAACAGAAGGCTATTGAGATAAAGGGGGGGAGAGGGTTAGAAGCCAGTTTTGCCCACTTTACCACTACACATTGGGTTTATCCTGGGTACTCAGGAGTCTTCACTATTTGAGAAACTTCAAACCAGAGTAGGTACTATAGAAAATACATACTAGTATAGGTATGATACCTTTTTCATTTGAAATTTATCTTTTATTTTCTTAGAGTTAGAGAAAGAGGTTATCATAAGAAACAAAAAGGAAAAATCTCACAGCTACGGATGCAAGGGTGTTACAGCAAATGGGATTTTCACTGTGACGCTCACACAGAGTCTTGATGAGTCTCAAGAGGGCAGGTCAGACCGGGGGCCAGACACTGATAAGACTCAGTGGCGATTTTCCATGAGATCGAAACAATAGATATGTCACAGAGCAGAGAAACCCAAAAAGGCCCTGAAAAGATGAAGTATTACTAGGCTCTGAAAGGATTAGTTTATACTGGAGTAGTGCACTAAGTTTAGGACAGACTTCTAAATTGGATTATTCAATAATGTAAAAATGAATTCTCAAGCGTTACATTTTAAACTAAGCCTTGCGTCTATTACGTAGTCCTACAAGTCATGAATTTTTTATTTCAGGTATGATTTGTGAGGGTGCTAGCTGAGAACAAAGGTTTGTTTTTATTATTCTTTTCAGAAGTTGGTATTTATTGAATCTGTTCATTCATTTATTCATCCAACAAATATCTATTGGGTTCCTGATATCTTAGGCACCAAGATATATTATGACAATCAAAGGAATAAAAGACTCTGGACCTTATGGAGGAATATTGGATTATCCACGGAGAGAATATCTCCTTGTCACCTTCCTAAAAAAGGGGAAACCTAGAGTATTCCACTTCATTTTCCCCTGAGAGTGACATAACAACTGAGATAATATGATATATATTGTGACCCTAACAACGTTGGACCCTTGGAACTAGACACATTGCTTCAGCTAAGAGTCATGTTGAAGTGTGGCACGGAGGAAGCAGGCCACCTACCCATCCAGTACGATTTGGGCTTGAACAGCAACCTTAGCAATCCCAGCCATGCTTTCCCGAAGGCTGCAGATTCCTACCCACTTTCTGTACCCAAGGGAAGAGGAGGCGGTCCCTCAAAATGATCAAGACTGAATCCCCTGCCAGCTTTGTAAGTAGAAAAGGTTCAGAGATAATTTAAATTTTGTTTGAGGAAACTAAATTACTGACATTTCAGCCTTACTTGACTGTAATTCATACCTACCACAATAATACCTATCATGATTTGTAATTACATATTTTGTTTTTGTTTACTTCTTGGCTGTTTGTCTCCCTTAACAAACTGTCAGTTCTATGAAGGCAGGAACCTTGCCTGTATTTCACTATGATATCTGTTACAGATTGAATTGTGTCCCCCCAAAAGATTTGTTGAAGTCCCAAATCCTGTACCTGTGATTGTGACCCTGTATGGGAATAGGGTTTCTCTTTTATACTAATGAGATCTTACTAGAGTAAGGTGGGTCCCAAAGCTAATCCCTTCACACATGCGGGAAGACAGATCCTATGTGATAAAGAAGGCAAATGGATCTATAAACCTATAAGCCTAGGAACATCAAGGATTGCCAGGGGCTACTAGAAGCTGAAAGAGTCAAAGGAGAACCTTCCCCTAGAGCCGACACCCTGAATTTGGACTTCTATCCTCCAAAACTGTGAAAAAATAAATTTTCATTCTTGGTAACCCCCTACTTGTGGAATTTAAGACAATGTCCCAGCAATAGCACAGAGTCTTCCACAGAGGAGATGTTCACTAATTTTCTCAAATAAATGCTGAATTAATGAATTTGG
>NW_004444103.1:1454679-1456099 GCF_000243295.1 Trichechus manatus latirostris
TTGGGCCTTCATCCCACTTCCACCCCAGGACCAGATCACGATCTTGAGAGACCCCCAACCAAGGAAAAGATTTTGATGCATTACCCTTATATGATTCTAATAAAATGTTGCTTTTGTGAAATAACTTATATTTATGCTGATGTTAAGATATCAGAAATTTTGATTGCCAAATTCTAGGTAAGTAAACTGAAGGTGAACTTCTCTCTCTTGTTCTAGCTTTATCATATGCCCCCCCCTTTGCTTATGCCTTTAACATATTCTTAGTCTTCTTATTAGATAACCACATCTCCCAAACATACATTATACACCAGAACACCCATAAGCCCAATGAGAGAACCTGAAACCAAATGGGAAGTGGGTAGGAAGAGCTACACCTGTATTTTGCGGCCCTCAACCAAACAACAGGTCCCTGGGTGGCACAAATGGTTTGCACTCAACTGCAGACCTAAAGGTTGGTGGTTCAAACCCACCCAGCAGTACCACAGAGGTAAAAGGCCTGGCAATCTGTAATCTAAAGATTACAGCCAAGAAAACTTTATGGAGCAGTTCTACTTTGTAACACATGAAATCGCTATGAGTCAAGTATAACAACTCTAATACTTTGTAATCTAACAACTAACAACAACAACTAAACGAACATTAAATACCTGAGCTGTAACAGCCTTGGTTCCACAAGAAATTACAAGGAAAAAGGGGTATTTTGAAGCACATAGAAGTGTCCTAATCTTGTTGGGGATTTAGGTGATATTTTAGCTCAAGCCAGAAAGATGAACTGGAGGTGGTCGGGAGAAGAACGTGGATGGAGTTTTTAGGGGTTATCTGAGGGGTGTGAGGTCTCATCTCCTTTCATTATACACTTATGTACTGTGTACCATATTTTGTGTGAGGAGTTGATGGTATAAAGTAATGATCCTGGCTCTCATCAAGAGAGCATGTACAGATAGAGAATTTATAATGCCCAAAACAGAAAGTTAGCGGGTGTGGATGACTACTTGGGTTGTCTGTTTTTTGTTTATTTCTCCTGGGTTTGTCCCTTTGCCTCAGTATCACCTGTCTGGATGCTCTATTCTGTTTGAATTATTACAGCATTGGGGAGTTCAAGTGCTGAGGTGTTACCAGGAGTATTGTGTGCTATGAGCTGTATTTCTAATGGCGTAGATGGCTTTATACAGTGTGGTCTTAAAACCAGTCATTATCCTTAGAAGCTCGTCAGTTGGTCACAAGGGAAACCAGAACATAGGCTGTTGATGGAGGACCATAATTTCAACTCTACACCAAGTAAAAACCCATTCTAGGAACTTGGCTTCCATCAGTGAGATCAGTAGTTTTATCTACACAGACAGGAAAAAAAATTTTTTTGTTCTTAATAAAAACATCCTTGAAAACTTACATTTTGCTTTTGATGACAATCCTAAACACT
>NW_004444103.1:1457177-1459272 GCF_000243295.1 Trichechus manatus latirostris
AAAGAAAGATTTTCACTTACAAAGAAACATGCATGAATCCATGACAAGAACATCAATGAATAAATAAGAGTTAACAATTACTGACTTTAGAGTTGATAATTTGACATTGTAATTTATACTACAGTAAAATTATAGACGATATTAAGTTCTGGCCAGCTGTTAAATGGTTACGTCTTTAAAACCAATTTGGAAAAGGAGGGCCACAGATCTATGAAATGAAACAATTAGAAAACCACTCCCTAAGGACATTACTTTCCATGGGTAGGGTGACCTTACATTCTGGTTTGCAGGGAGTAAACTCAGTATATGCCTATATTGCCCCAGCATAATTATTAATGGATTCCCTTTAACTCTCAAAAGAGTCCTTATTTGGATGAAAAATTATATCTTACCATGGATCATAATGACTATCATGAAGAGGTCTCATTCTGAGGAAGGTAGACCATTTTGCATTCCAACTGAGTTGTATTTATTGAGCAACGACTATAGCCATGATGATGATGATGATGATGATGATGATGATAGCAGTAATTTTAGCAGGTAATATTCATTCTGTGATTATTGTATGCTGGGAATATACTGAGTATTTTATATGCATTAGCTCATTTAATTTTCACAACAAACTTACAGGGTAAATACTCCTATTATCCTCATAATATAGATTTAAAAAGAAAATGTAAAGTAAGGGAAACACAGAGCAATTAAGTAGCTTGCCTGAGATCACACAGAGAGTATATGCTGGCCCCAAGTGTTGAAACAGAAATATTTTTACTCCAGAGCCTATTTTCCTAACCATTTCTATTATCAAGAAACTTATATTATAGGTGAAGAAGTATGATATGAGCACATTAAATAGATAACATGGGATAATTAACAAAAGGCAAAATGAATTGTAGTGTTGTAAAGTGTTTTTCCGTCTGTGGGGAAAGGGGTTCGAAAATGTATATAAAATGTAAAACATTGTCTATAGGCTGAACAGTCCCTGGGTGACACAAATGGCGATTGTTTTGCTACTCACCGAGAGTTGGCGCTTTGAACCCACACAGAGGCACCTCAGAAGAAAGATCACAGCCATTGAAAACCCTACGGAGCACAGTTCTCCTCTGAAACACGTAGGATCTCCATGAATTGGAATCAACTCGACAGCAACTGGTTTGTTATTTTTCTGTATAGGCTGAATAGATAATATACCTTGTATCTCTGGTATACTTTTCCAAATACATACACATACACATAGTATATATGTGCCATTATGATTAACATATTATAGATTAAATTAAAAGCAATACAGAGTTCAAAGTAGTTTTTTCTTAACGCAAAGATATCCTTTTAAGAGACTCACTACTTGCAAGTTTATGTGTGGCCGAGGGCAAGGAGGATACCAGCAAATCAATAAAAGCCAGAAAAATGAATTGCCAAACATCAGCAAGAGTCTGGTTCAGTTGATGAGAGCTGAGCAAAGGTATCTATTATTCTGTATAGGGCTTCAGGCCTGTCCAGCTGATGTATGATTGTACAGTAGCCCTCAGGGCTGGAAAGCAGGACAAGGCTGGTAATGCATTATTAAGTGTTGGAATGCTAGAATATCAAGAGTGGTGAGTGTGGGATAGTGGTGAGAATGGTACTGGAGCAGGCGATCATGGAGTAATGTGTAATCAAAGTGAGAGGGTGGAGTGAATAAAGAGGAAAAGACTGAGGGATGAGATGGTTGAAAAGCAGACTCAGCGTATGAGCAACTTTGAGAGAAACTAGGTAAAGAATAATGGCAGCCTCAAATGGAGAAGCATCAAATTCAGGATGCTGGGGGAGAAACACTGCCTGCCTGGGTAGAAGCCAATGTTTAGTGGGAGTGGCCAATGGCTGATGTGGAATGGAGATGAACAGGTCCATTCTGTAGAAAGGAGATAAGAATGACTACTTCATAGACATATTGGGGGATTAAGTGAGGTTATGTTTATAAGGGTTTAGCACAGTATCGGGAAAATGCTTAAAAAGTGATTGTTCAGCAAGTGCTACCAAAGAATGGGAAGCATGTTGATAGCAGCGTTTTAGATTAGCATAGAATTGACAGCCAGGGTAAGACTGGGAAGGTAAA
>NW_004444103.1:1460070-1461296 GCF_000243295.1 Trichechus manatus latirostris
CTTCCATTCTGATTCCAACAAGAACACTAATTGCCCTCCTCTTGTACTGTGTCTGGGGCTACAGCACAAACCTTTTCCCTTAATTAGATTTTGGAGGATTCAGAGAGGGCCCACTTAAGATCTGAACTGTTTCCCCAGGGGATATTATTGGGTTTTTATTTCAAAAGCCTGGAGGCGAAACCCATCAGCCAATCAGCAAATTGTACAGCAACCCTACTATGCGGTTGGCTTTGTGTTAGGTGCCTTCTAGGAGCCTACAATTGAATGGAGGAGGCAAAACCTACACACGTGAACCCATAAGGGAACAAGGAGGGCCAAACTGGGTGGAGCTGACAGTACAACAGAAATTCAGAGAAAAGAGAGATCAGCGTGGGCTACGTAGCCAAATGTCTTTAAATGATTATCAACTACTGTCATTATAACAATAATAGCAAACATTTATTGAGCATTAAGTGCTCACCATATGCCAGGTACTGTGCAGAGCCCTTTGTGTGTCTTCTCTGGTTTTATCCTCACAAAAACTCTGTAAAGTAGGTCCTTTTACTATTCCCAGTTACAAAGAGAAAACAACCTACTCTTATCCTCCTTTTATAAATGAGGATACCTAGTTTTAAAGCGGTCATGTAATTCTTCCATGGTCACAGAGTCAGCAATGCCAGAACCCATACTTGAATACAAGTATAAATACAAATATAAATGCTCCATTTATAAACTATAACGAAGTATACCAAAACCCAGGTATCTTGTAGTTTGTTGTTATATGAAAGAAAGACAGAAACACAATAGGGAAAGAAGAAAGAAAGGAAGGAAAGGGGAAGGGATGGAGGAGGGGAGGGAAGGAGGAAGAAAACCATAGACCTGGGCGCTGTCTTCCAGGAAATCTGGAGTCTTATAGAGAAACTGAGAGAATGAGTAGCACTTACAACTAAGATGTCAGAACCTGGTTTGCTTCCTGGAAATCACAGTCTCAAGTAAGAGGAGAATTTTTTATACCTGACAGCAACAAATAATTGAGGCATTGTTGAAAATAATGTAAGACTTTGTGCTCACCATTCTGTGCCCACTAAACATAAAAAAGTGTTTATATGAAAAGCTACAGTTTTTACCTTTTTGTTATACAGTTCTTAAGTTTTAATTTCCTAATTTTAAATTTAAAAATAAAGTTATAAAGTGGTAAAACTGGCAGATTACAAGAAACTTTGCAAGAGGAAAATAATACATCTATT
>NW_004444103.1:1467197-1469344 GCF_000243295.1 Trichechus manatus latirostris
TAGCTCTATGCTAGGTCCAGAGGACAGGACAATGAATGAGAGAAAGTTCCTGCTTTTAAGGAGCTGAGCTTCCTGATAGAGATAGACAGGCAAATAGACTAAGATAAAGTTTAATGATCAGTTATTCTCAACCCTGGTTTTATAATATTATTACCAGGGAGATTTCTTAAGAAATGATGATGCTAGACTCCAACGAAGAGAGATTGGTTTAATTGGTCTGGAGTGGCTCCTGGACACCAGTATTTGTAAACAACACCCAGACAATTCTAGTGTGTAACCTCTGTGGTAGAGGACAATGCAAGGTACTATGGGGGCATTTAGGAGTTAGCTAGGACCTAGAATAAATATCTGGTGGAAGGGAGCCCTGAACTGATTCACTCCATGAAGAAGAAGTACTTGGTTGAAGAAGAGAAAAGGCTGTACAAACCAGATGGACAATATATGCAAAAACATGAAAATCTGAGGGCACATGGTAGGTTTATTCATTCCTTCCCTCAACAAATATTTACTGAGTGACTTCTATATTCCAGGCACTTGTCCAAGGACCTAGGAACTAGGTCCTAGTACCAGACAGAAATCATCCCTTCTCTTATGATTGATGGTAGATACTGACCTGATACCATTGATACCATTGAGATAAATATTTAGTTACAAATCTGAGAAATGCCATGAGGCAGAAGTGTAGGGAACTATAAGGTTCTAATTGGGACAGACCCAAGTCCCTCTGGGGGGCAAGGAAGGTTTATTTGATGAATTGCTATTTAGGTGGAAACTTGAAGGATGGACAGGGGGTGGTCAGCAGAAGTGGGAACGGAATGTAGGGTTGCTGGCAGAGAGAATAGCTGTGCAAAGGCCCTGAGGTGGAAGACCTGGCCAGTGGGTAGCTGAAGCACAGTGAGCTAGGAGTGGGTGACGGGAGGTGAAAGAGGAGATCGTTTCCTTGGAATTGCCAGATTACACAGGGCCTTGCAGTCTTTGTTGGGTCCTGAGAATGTCACATTACTTTCACTTCCGTGCTGCATCAGCAACAGTGCTTTCTGTGTCTGTATCTCTTGGCCATTAACACAATACTTCCACAAATATCTTAATTATCCTCAAGATAGCCCTGTCTCTTAGCTAATACTCAAAGATGCTGATTGGCTTGCCCAAGTTCATATAGCTTAAAATCAGTCGACAGAACCAAGATTAGAGCCCAAGTCTGGTGACGCTCAGCCTGAACCTCTTTCTATCACATCACAGTTAATATTTTATTAGATTATATATGTTGCATGCAGCTAAGTAACGATTGTTCTGATAAATCTGTAATCACTTGTCAGCGTTTTATGACAGTACAAAGATAGCAGGAGCACTTCGTAGTTTGTTTATACAAGACCGGTAGAATCAAAAGATGAAGGGCAGATTTTTTGAGCCATGTAACAGGAGCCAGACAGAACTGTCTAGATGAAAGGAATCCATGAAGATAGATCTTTGTGCAGAGCTGGAGGGATCTTATTTACTCAGTAACTGCTTCCAGAAGGAAATGAATGGCTACTCCATGGGCCCAAATGTAAAGAAAAGAGAGGCTTCTTCCCACTGCTTAAGTCTCGCTGATGAGAAGGAAGGAAAGAACTTTATCCTGTCAAACAAAGGTCGTGAGTCACTTGGGAGCTGGGAGGAAGCAGCTGACATACAGGAAGGCCTTTGGACTGCTCTTGGGCCTCACACTATCTGTGGTTGGCCGGGAGGAAAGCTGCGCTTGCCAATCAAAGCTGCCTCCACATGGCCCAGCAGAGCCTTTGCTAGCCGCTGGATTGCTGGTGGGGACAGATCAGGGCACCACCTTCCCCCCAGTGACACACCCCTAAGGAATTTACATAATTCTCACCTGAGTGGAAAAGACTCGTGATAGCTGTGTGAGGAATAACAATTCATCCTTTCTGCCACTTTTCCTTGCAGTGGAGACTGGTGAGATTGTAGCAGCTATCAGCACGAAATGATACTGAGAGACATGTGCCCCATGGATACTAAATTGGGACGCAGGTGACATATGAAAATAAGTAAACCACTAACTAGTAAACCAGTAACGATATAGAACTAAATGCCAGCAAAAGGAAAATCTGATGCCTTGTTGAAAAAATGCCATCTCTTTAATATTTCTCTCTGTATGG
>NW_004444103.1:1470219-1471710 GCF_000243295.1 Trichechus manatus latirostris
GGACACTTGGTTTGTGTCTACCTTTTGGCTATTGTGAATAACGCTACAGTGAATATTATTGGATATGTATTTGTTTGAGTCTCTGCTTTCAATTCTTTTTGGGTATGTATTTTCTGGTCTTTCATGCTTCTGTCATTCCATTGGAGAGGGCACCTATTACATGTTAAAGCCATTGGTCCCTGTAGCACCTATTTCCTCAGACCGGTGAGCTGCCTGCCATTGGTCCTTCCAGCAGAAGCAGCACTAACGTGTGCGGGAGCTCATGTAGGTGCCTCACCCTGGCTGTTCACCCTGGCAGGTGCCTCACCCCGGCTGCAGGGTTCTACCAACACAGGGCTGGTTTGGTTTCAGATTTCTATGGTGATGTTTTTACAGAATTCTAAAGGGAGCTCCAAAAGAGTTCACCTGGGCAACTGCAGAGTTTTGAGTCTAAAGTCAGTTGAGTTGAATGATGGGATTTCAATCTGTTTTCTCCCTTTTTCTCTCCCCATTTCCTCTCTTTTTCTTTAAAAAAGACTTGGGCACTGATGGTTCCTCTCTCTAAAGCTGCTGGTGGCATAGGGACTTCACGGATCACTTCATTCAGATTCTTCTGCAGAGGCTACATTCAAAGCACTGACCCTAATCTCTACTCAGATTCACTGGCCGTCTGAGTCAGTCTAATCTCTCTAAGCAGCAGAATCCTACTGATACCATGATAAATACTGACCCTCTGGAAATAGACAACGTGTTTCAGGTCCTTGATCCTCCAGAGGGAACCGTCAGAATGCTTTAAACATTGGGCAAAGAGAGCATGACAAATTTTTTTCCTTACCAAAGAGATTATTTTATTTAATACGATGTTAATTTATATTATTTATAAATAAGAAATGGACGTAGGATACACTATTGCAATGTTTACACTTTATGGTTAAATTATACCAAAAAATAAACCAGTTGCTGTCAAGTTGTTTCCAACTCATGGTGACCCCATTTGTTTCAGGGTAGAACTACATTCTGTAGGGTTTTCAATGTCTATGATCTTTGGGAAGTGGCTTGCCAGGCCTTTCTTCTGAGACACCACTGGGTGGGTTCGAACTGCCAACTTTTTGGTTAGTAGCCAAATAACCAAATGCTTAATTGTTTGTGCTACCCAGGGACTCCTATGTTTAAATTACTGCTACGTATATTCTCAGCAACAACAACAAAATTAATTAAATTATAGTGGGTTGTGAAATTACAGTAGGGTGCAGATGAGAAAAGCATTGTCTTAGTGTGACTACAGCTTAAGTCAGCTCACATGCATGAGGCTCAATTGCTCATTTGTGATATGAGTTTGAACTAGAAGATTCAAAGCTTCCCACTTTAGTTTGTCCTCTATAACATTTATTTAACTCATCTTACTACTGCACAAATAAATGCATTAGTTAATGCATTTCCAATCCAAGCACAATACATGGTGGATTTATTTTATATTCCGGAGATTGCTTAGTGCCAGTGTATAATAAGAAG
>NW_004444103.1:1476850-1512567 GCF_000243295.1 Trichechus manatus latirostris
CCTTGCCTTCCTCTCCATTAGAAGGTTCTATACCTATGCCGTTTATTCCCTCTTTCATTGTTTTGATGTTGTTGTCATCCATCGATTAACTGCTCTGATTCCCTGTTGTATTTCTTCTGGTTTTGGATAGTCTTGGCTGAGTTCTTTATCTCTTCGTTTGATGTTTTAGGGTTTCAGGATTGTTGTATTCTCTGTTTGGCTTCATTTTTCGGATCTTTGCTGTGAAGGGACCGTGTGGTGCTTCTGCCTAGAGCGCCATTTTGCTGGAACTTCCTATTTCTTACTTTTTTTGAAAAATCAGGAAGATCTGATGTCCTGGGACCTGTAGTGGTTCATTGCAAAATTCTTGTCCCAAGGACGAATGCCCTTTTTTTGGGGGGCAGCCAACTTCCAATTTAACAAAAAACCCAACCCGCCCCTCCCCTTTCGAACCGGCAAAAGTTAAGGGCCGAAAGGATTTACGATCCCTACTTAAGAAGCGTTTTAAGGACACTGGCCTTAATTAAAGTACTTTAATCTAGAGATTCTTTCTGATAGAGAAGGGGTGAATTTACCAGTTACTTTCACCACCCACACATCTTATTCTCTTAATGGGATTAAACCCTATGGCCTGTGAATTAGCCAGTCTATCAGGATAAGGGAGTGCAAAAGATTAACGCACACTTGGCTGCTAACAAAAAGGTTGGAAGTTCACATCCATGCTGAGGCACAATGGGAGAAAATCCTGGCAATCTACTTCCAAAAAACCAACCATTGAAAACCCTATGGAGCACAGCTGTACTCTGACACACATGGGATCACTGTGAGTCAGAATGGACTTGACAGTGTATTTTATTAGGATCATAGATGAAGTCCCTCTCTAACAAAGACAGTCTGGTCACTCAAATTAATTTTTGACACTCAAAAAATAGATTGTTTCAAATGTTTAAAATTCTTAATCCTAAGATTGTGGGCTCTCAGGATTCTTGAAAGTTCTCTGTATCATGAACTAATCTACTCAGGCCAGTCTCTGTTCCTTTGAGCCTCTCATTTCCTCTAATCAGAAAATTCTCTCCAACCCATTTATATGCTAACAAAGTACCACAAACTGCGTGCTTAAAACTACAGGAATCTATTATTGTCTCACAGTTCTGAAAGCTAGAAGTCTGAAATCAAGGTGTCAGCAGGCCACACTCTCTCTGATGTAGAGGAAGATCCTTCCCTGCCTCCTCCTGGCTCCTGGTAGTTCCTGGCAAGCCTTGGCTTGTAGATGTATCACTTAACCTCTGCTTCACATGGCCATCTTCCTCTATGTGTGTCCCTGTGTCTCTTCTCTTGTAAGGGCTACACTCACATTGGATTAGGCTAGTTAACATAAGATCATTCCAGTACAATCTTATGTTAACTAATAACATCTTCAAAGACCCTATTTTCAAATAAGGTCACAGGTACTGGTTGTAAGGACTTCAACACATCATTTTGGAAGACACAGTTCAGTCCATAGTACCCTCCAACTATCCAAAGCTTTCTTGATTTTTAGAATCAGCTCACCTCTCAGCTTTTACTCTAAGGGAATTGCAAGTTACAATTAGCCCAGGACAGTTACAGAGTAATTATTAACAGAATCTCTCTCTTTATTCTTGAAAGTACCAAGGTTTGAAGAAAAAAACAATATGTGGTTACACCACTCCTGGCTACCTTCTTTCATAATGATATCTGTTTTGTAATTATTGCAACACAAAAATAGTTCATGTTCTAGAATTTGGTAATTATAGTTTTCTTATTTAATAAGAGTCTTCTTTGGATATGAAGATTTTGTTTTAACATTACCCAGTTTCATGGATACCTCTAACTCTACCTCCTCACAAGACAATGTGCTTTCTAATATCAATAGCTTATCTCAGATTTGTATGGTTTAGCACTACTCAGAATATGACCCAGGGATCCCTGTGGACCCCTTTAGAGGTCAAAATTAATTTCACAATAATACAAAGACATTATTTGCTTTTTCCACTCTCATTCTCTCAGAAGTGTACCATGGAGTTTTCCAGAGGCTACCTGACATGTGAAATGGCAAAAGATTGAATTCAAGATTCAACTGTTTTCGACCTCTGAAGACATTTGCAGTAACTATTATTCTTACTACTTTTGCTTCGTTTTGGGAAACACATTTGTGTTTATTAAAATATTATTTATGTTATTATGTAATAAGTTGTTGTTTTTCTTTTTAAACACGTTTGAAGTTTTATATTCTAATATGGTGAATATTAGCAAATAGTTTTTAGGCAAGAATGTAGAGAGGTCCTGAGATAAAAAGTTTGAGAATTGCTGATATAGTGTCTTGTACTTTTCAAACAATTTCACACTTATTATTTAATATTGAATAGTCTTTTTTAAATTAAGAAATAAATCACATACTGTAATATTCAATATACCCTTTTAAAGTATACAGTTCAGTAGTTTTTAGTAGACTGATAAAGTTGTGCAACCATCTCCGCTATCTAATTCCCCAACATTTTCATCACCACATAAAGAAACCTTGTACCCATTAGCAGTCACTCCCCATTCTTCCTTCCTCCTAGCCCTTGGCAACTGTCTGATTCTATCGATTTTTCTATTATGGACATTTCCTATAAATGGAATTTTACAATATGTGGCCTTTTGTGTCACTTAGCTTAATTTTTCAAGGTTCTTCTATGTTGTATCATGAATCAGTATTTCATTCCTTTCATGGCTGAATGATATTCCATTGTATGAATGTATTACATTATGTTTATCTAATCATTAGTTTATGGACATTTCCATTATTTCTGTTTTTGGGTTATTATGAATAATGCTACTGTGAATATTTGTGTACTTTTTTTTTTAAATGAACATATGTTTTCCATCCTCTTGGATGTACATGCCCAAGTATGAAATTGCTGAGCTATGTGGTAACTCTATATTTAACTTTTTGAGGAACTGCCACACTTTTCCACAGTGGTGGCACCATTTTACATTCCAACCAGCAATGCATATGGGTTCAATTTCTCTACATCCTTATCATGCTATTGTCTGTTTTTGATTATAGCCATCCTAGTGGATGTGAAGTGGTATCTAATGAGTGAGTTGAGTTGACTTTGGATTGCCCCTTTTAAGAGTATTTTTTAAATTTATTTCTTATTTTTAGAAGAAACATAGCCTCAAAGATCACAAATCTTTCAAGATATTTGAGAACTCTGCATATATTGAAAAAAATTAACTTATGTACTGAAGATAGATTTTTTGAATATCAGTCCTATGAGTCGGAATCGACTCAACAGCAATGGGTTTGGCTTTTTGGTATAACCGTTGAGTATAAGAGATGAAAGAGATGCCAGATGATGTAATATAAATCCTTGATTTCTACAGGGAGAATGGTAAAGTCTACAAAAGTAAAGTTATTTATCTGGGGTCACCCACGGAGAAGTAATCAGGCAATGAGAAAAGGTGATGGGGGCTCTAGCCAAGGTCCTGAAAAGTTGAAAAATAAAAGGAACTTTCAAACTTGTAGTAATTATCTGACTACAATACAGAGCCCTGGTGGCGCAGTAGTTAAGAGCTGCGGCTGCTAACCAGAAAGGTTGGCAGTTTGAATTCACCAGCTGCTCTTTGGAAATCCTATATGGGGCAGTTCTACTCTATCCTGTAGGGTTGCTATGAGTCAGAATCAACTCAATGGCTATGGGTTACCTTCCTGGTAAACAACTGGAGTGTTTTCCCAAATATGAAATTGTTTACTCTATCAGCTATCATGGTGTATATAAACCAACAGGAAATAGGCAGCAAGGTTAAGATGAAAAGAGTTGCCATGAGGTTATCAGACCACAGAAGCATCTTAAAAAGAGATGAATATCCAGCAATAGTCATTTTTGAAAGTGTGAGCTGGAAGAATAGCAGACAGCTGCCCTAAATATTTGAGGTATGTTGTGGGGTGGGAGGGTCTTGAAGTTGAGAGGGATTACTCTCATCTCAAATGTATGCCACAATGTGGGGGAAGATGTGCCAAAAAGGGTCAGACTTTTCTTAAGAAGGGGAAATGAAGTCTACCAATCCAATCAACATTTTCTTAGCAATGGTTTGGAAGGGAAAACTTGGCATTGTGTGCATTTCTTCAATTTTTCTGAATAGGACTGCCTTGTGCCAAACTGAAGTCTCTCTAATCCCTGCCTGATTGCTTTATGTATGAGAGAGCTAGAAGGGTATAAAATAAATGAAAAATAAATGAGAAGAATAAGATAAAGGGAGAAGTAGATTGAAAAATATGAAGCCAGGAGTAAGGTCAGTACTCAAATGCAGGTCACGGGGCCCTTCATATGAGCTAGAAGTGAGCCACAGTCTTGGTTCTCAGTTATCTAGCAGCCAGTTTGGGAAGGGAATTCACTCATCCTGTGATTCACAATAAGTGCAGCAAAATCCCCAGCAACCAAACAGAATCCCCAGCAGCCCATCCTATTTCTGTGGGTCCTCGGAGAGGTAGAGTTTTGTAATAGCGTCAACAGCCTCTTCAACCACACCCATACAGCAAACCCAGTCGCTGTTCTCAAAACTATGTGTATTTTCTCATTTCTTAGTCAGACAACTTTGTGAGGTGGGTATATCTGAAAGGAAGGAACCTGGTCCATAGAGAGGTTAGGTGACTTGCGCCTGGTGCACAGCCAGTCTGTGGTGAAGGTGGAATTCAAACAGAGGTCTTCTGGCTTCAGAACGCAACATCCTTCAAAGTAAATTAGTGCATTTCTCCAAATTACTCAGAAAAGGCAATTTTACCGGAGTGTATGCAAGATGGTCCAGGGAAGCAGCTTTGTGACCGGTTTAAATCAGGCTTCTAATAGGGATTCTCAAACTTCAGTGTGCCTACAAATTACTGCCTCAGTTAACAAAGCAGCTCAGGTGATTCTAATTCAGGTTGCCCAGGTACAACACATAAAAAACAGTCAACTAGAGCAGAGGTTTTCTGCTATTCCAATGCATTAGAATCACCTGGCCATGAGTTGAAATCCACTTGAAGACCACTACCAGTAGCAACAACAGAATTCCCTGGAAGGCTTGTAAAAAACAGAGATCATTGTCTTCCCTCTCCCTGCTCTCTCCCCAGCTCAGTTTTTGATACACTGGTGCTGGGGTGGGACTGAGACTTACATTTCTAACAGGTTCCTAGGTGATGCTGATGCTGCTGGACTGAAGACCATACCTTGAGAACCACTGATGTCAGCCTTCCGGCAATCATCGTCAATCATTTTCCTTAAGGTGATTAAGAATTAAATGACAGACTTGCCCCCGCCCCCCCAAAAAAACAAACCCAAACCAGTTCCTGTGGAGTCATTTCCTCCTCATGGTGACATCATGTGTGTTAGAATAGAACTGTGCTCCAAAGGGTTTTCAATGGCTGCTTTTTTCAGAAGTAGATCACCAGGTCTTTCTTCTGAGGTGTCTCTGGGTGGAGTTGAACCTCTAGCCTTTCAGTTAGCAGCCTGAGCTTGCTAACTGTTTGTACCACAGAGGAGAGTGGATGTTTAACTATGGAATGAGAGGATGAGTTGTCCATCGTTAGAGGTATTCAAGAATGGGCTCTTTGGCACCAACATTTCATGAGGGTCTCGAACAACTTTCCAAACCAGAGATGCTGTGATCTAGAAAAAATATAGAAAACCACGTTAGGTAAAGTGTCCTGCCATGAGAATTTGTAATTAATTATCTTAGGGTCCGTGAAAATGGGATTGTTATGCAAAATAACAGAGCAGTCAGAAATAATTGCCCTCCCATAGCACTTGTCTATACTAAGCCACTGGGCCTTTGCTGTGTGTGCTGTCTTCCTCACTCTATCGCAAACTCCCTTGTGAAGGCACAGTTATCTTTTTCATATCAATTTACTCACTATAACCCATGGCCGTTGAGTCGATTCTTACTCATAGCAAACTTACATAAGGCTCTCCATTTGGGTCTATTTTATTAATCACCTTTCTTTTAAAACTTCCTAGAGTTCAAACTACTCCTCACCGCTTTCATTTGTTCATTCAGGCCAAATGTACAAATTAAATGGTAGCTATGTCCTCATGAGGACCCTGGGTGGCACAGGTGGTTCAACACTAACCTAAAAGCTGGCAGTTCAAACCCACTCAGTGCCATAGAAGAAAGGCATGGTGATTAGCTTCTGTAAAGATAACAGCCAAGAAAACCCTATGGAGCAATTCTACTCTGACATACATGCGGTGCCGTTGAGTCAGAATTGACAGCAACTAGTTTGGTTTTGGTTTTGGTGTCTTTGTGGTCTGTCAACTGTGCAATGATATAAACTGAGAGGAAAATATGGTTCTGAAAATGTGCCTCTGTGAATCCATAGTAAAGAAAATAGACAAAAATGTAAGCATGATTAAATTGTCAGACTAAATGTTGATGTATCTTTTCTTCATTAGGTTGCAAGTATTCACAAGGCACACATTTCCTTCCTTTAAACACTGAATTCACTTTATAAGCAATCGTTTTGAACTCCAAGCCACCAAACCCAAATAATAGAAGAAGCCAAGTGATGACGAGCAGTGAATAAATGCTGTAGCTATGCCAACAGAAAATTTCTGCCGGAGGGCAGCTGCTAACTTCCTGCATTCATGTTAATGATACATTGTGAAATATTCCACACTTAGGTAAAAAATAATCTCCGAGGAAGACAGGTCAGCTTGACAGAAAGCTGAATTGTGTCAATGCCACTTACTACACTTAAAATGAAATTTCCATTAGGAAGTGTGTTAACACTTTATCTTTTCATTGTCATTAAGTTCAGGGGATGTTCCAAGCCCAAAGGGACAATACTTTTGGTGGGAGAAATACCAGGTTTGTTTTTTTTTTTTTTTCTGAGATAGAAAAAACGGTACATTGGACAGTGAGCAGCCCTGAATTAATAGCAGAAGTGAGATGAAGGTGGGGGGATTTATTCCTCACTGGTTTTGGCTGTTAACTGAAAGCCCGGTGATTCGAATACACCAGCTGCTTTGTGGGAGAAAAATGTGACAGTTTGCTTCCATAAAGGTTACAGCTTTGGAAACCCTATGGGGCGGTTCTACCCGTCCTACAGGGTCACTGTGAGTTGGAATCTACCTGATGGCAACAGGTTTGGTTTGTTTTTTAGCTTCTTTAAACCACTTTCTTAGCTATATCCCAATGTAATTTCTGACTGACTAATATGAACTATGAAAATGAATCCTTTTGACGTTACAGGAGTGAACCCTTGGATCAGTTGGAATCGTATAATAGTTCCATATGATCCATTTCTACGGATCCTTGACTTTTGTTTCCAAGAGTCAAAGAATCATAGCAATCCTCTCAAAGCCCCTCTCAGACTCATTCTTCTTTCTCACCTAGGTGCTGAACATGCATGCTACACCCAGGATCCCAGGATCACCTCTGAATACTTGGAAAGTTCTTGTGAGGATTACAGTACTATCAGATGAGTCAAGTTTGCTGGAATATTACGGTCTTGTAAGGTGAGCAGGTAGGCAAGTGGGAGACAGGCTGAGAAGGAGCAGAGTGAACAGTGTTCTACACATTGTAACCAGCTGCCATTGAGTCAGCTCAGACTCATGGCGACCCGACATGTGCAGAGTAGAACTGCTTCATAGGGTTTTCAAAGGCTGAGTTTTTTGGTTTTTTTTCCTTTTTAAATTTTTTTTATCGTACTTTAGATGGTTTATAGAAAAAATTGTTTCTCATTAAACTGTTAGTACAGATATTGTTTTATGACATTGGTTAACAACTCCACGACGTGTCAACCCTCTCCCTTCTCAACCTTGGAGGACCTTTTTTTTTTTTGGTGAAAATATACATAGCCGAAGATAAACCATTTCAAAAATTTCTACATGTACAATTTAGTGACATTGATTACATTCTTCCAGTTGTGCTGCTATTCCTGCACTCACTATCCTTTTCCAAATTGTTTTATCACCATTATCTTCAACTCACTGCCCCCTAGGCTTCCCATCAAACCTTTCGAGCTGCTGTTGTCAATTTGATCTCACATAGATAATTCTTTTTTTTTTTTCGTACTTTAGATGAAGGTTTACAGAACAAATAATTTCTCATTAAACGATTAGTACAATATTGCCCTATGACGATGGTTAACAAACCCACGACATGTCAACACTATTCCTTTCTCAACCTTGGGTTCCCTATCACCAGCTTTCCTGTCCCCTCCTGCCTTCTAGTCCTTGTCCCTGGACTACTGTGCCTCATTAGTCCCATTTTGTTTTATGGGGCTGTCCAATCCCCAGCTGAACAGTGAACCTCAGAAGTGACTTCACCACTGAGGTAAAAGAGTGTCCGGGGGCCATACTCTCGGTGTTTCTCCAGTCTCTGTCAGGCCAGTAAATCTGGTCTTTTTGTGTGTGTTAGAATTTTGTTCTACATCCTTACCCAGATCTGTCCAGGACCCTCTGTTGTGGTCCCAGTCAGAGCAGTCAGTGGTGGTGGCTGGGCACCATCTAGCTGTACTGGACTCAGTCTAGTGGGGGCCTTGGTAGCAGTGGTCCATCAGTCCTTTGGGCTAATCTTTTCCTTGCATCCTGTTCTCTTCATTCTCTCTTGCTCCCGAAGGAATGAGACCAGTGGAGTATCTTAGATGGCTGCTCAAGGCTTTTAAGACCCCAGACGCTACTCACCAAGGTAGAAAGTAGAACATTGTCTTTATAAGCTGTGTTATGCCAATTGAGCTAGATGTTCCCCGAGACCATGATCCCCACAGCTCAAAGGCTGAGTTTTTAGAAGTAGATCACCAGGCTTCTCTTCCAAGAAGCCTCTGGGTGGACTCAAATCTTCAACCTTTGGGTTAGCAGCTGGGTGCATTAAGTGTTTTTACCACCCAGGGACTCCTCTAGACATTTTATGGTATTTTCATTTAATCTCCCTTTCCTAAAGGTATGCTAAGCATTCTGGAATTTCCTTTTGCCTCTTTTCTTCTTCCCTATACCCCCACCTTAAAAGCATTCTACTGCTAACCAAAAGTTCAACGGTTCAAAACCACCAGTGACTCCACTGGAGAAAGATGTGGCAGTCTGCTTCCGTAGAGATTTACAGCCTTGGAAACCCTATGGGGTCACTATGAGTCGGAATCGACTCAACGGCAGTGGGTTTGGCGGGTGGGATACCCCCACCTACCCAGCCTTTATGTCCTGCATTTACTCCTTTCATCTCCCACAGAGTTCATGATGAAGATGTGGTTAGGCTTGGTCACCAGAACCATTCCTTCCCACCCAGGGGCACAATATGACCAGTCATATTTGGGCTCAAGTGCTGACGTAGTCTGGAAGCTGTGATTTTCCTTAGAGCCAGGTCCTCCTCTTCTGGAATGTGCTTTGCTTCTCAGTTTATGGGAGTTCAGGTTGGCTGCTTCATAGAACACAGTTCAATCTTCATCTGTTCAGTCAGTCATTTACCTCATGGCATTGGAATAATGATTATTCAAGTTGTAGTTAATAATAAATGATAACAAATTTAAGTGTTTGGGGACTGGAACATGAATTTAGGGACTCTAGGGTAGATTATCCTACCCTAGATAATTCTCCTATCCTTTATCTAAAAAAAATGAAAATAAAAGTTAATAGTTAGTTGATATGGGCTTAGAAACCTCACTACATATATTATCCATACATTTGTATTCTTTCATCTTAAGGAATAGAGAGATGAGCATGAAGAAACTGAACACATGAAAAAGTACCAAGGTAAATGACTACTGGATGCCAGTTAAGGAGAAACAAAATTGATCTTAGTTTTCATAGCTTCTAAAAATGTTATGGGGGCAGAGCTCACACGTGGTGCTCAGAGAGTACCCCATCTAAGTGCAGTGTCTGGAAGATACTGTATTTATGGAGGTGACTAGAGTATTTAAGTAGGGATGCACCAGGAGTCGGTTTCAGAATTAAGGACTAGTTGAGGCTTAGGAACAAATGACTCTCAGGAGAAAATCTGATTGACCTTCCTTGACCTGATAGTCCCAACAATGGCAGTTGACTAAAACTGACATGCATTTTGAACTCCACAAATTGTAAGATTGGAAATAGGAACACATAATTGAGGCAAATGCATCATCTTTTTATATGTAAATGAACCTGGCTGTTTTTACCAACGGTAAAATCACTTTTAGTGGTTGTTTTTTTTTTTTTTTCTTCGTTGTCTCTTTCTTATGGCACTTTCACTCACATCTTTGTCCTTTGCTTTAGACCTTTTCCTCTTCTAAGAAGGTGCTTCTCTTCTCTCTGTCTTTAAATCCCATCCATCCATGAGGTTTGCCTTTGTAGATCCATCACAAATCAGCTGCCTTCTATAAATCCACCCTGGAAATTAATTGCCCAATTCCTGACTTCCCATGTACCTACCCAAGATGCTCCTTGGACCAACTGCATCTGAATCATCTGCTTGACCAAAATACAGATTCCCTGCCAGATTGAATCAAAATGGGGCTTGGGAAACTTCATGTTTAATTGACTCAATTTTGTAAGCCCGAATTGATAGATTCAATTTTGCGAAGTACATATCTATGGGGTACGTTTGCAGTGGAACAAATATTCCTCATTGAACAAGCCATATCTCTTTGGCTGTCTAAAAATTCTGTCAAGAAACTGTCTAAACACTCTATTAAGAAACATCCTATATAAGCAATGAGGCTAATTGGTTTCCATTCATCTAGCTGTCTATCTATCTATACGTGGTTTAAAAAACTATTCACTGAGTATTGTACTCTGCTCTTTGCTAGGGACGTGAGGAATGCAAATGAAGTAAATTCTTGGCCCCTCTGCTCAAAGAATGAACAATCTTATTAAGAATTTAAGATTTACATGCATTATTAAAATAATAAATAGTATAAATCAGTCTACTTATAAATCAAAATGTATCTTACACTCATGCAGTGATTCTCAAATGTTAACGTGCATAAAACCAATCCAGGGAGCCAATTAAACATGAAGATCCCCAAGCCCCCATTCTGATTCAGTAGGGTAGGGAAACTGTATTTGGTCAAGCAGATGATTCAGATGCAGCTGGCTCAAGGAGCACCCTGGGTATAGGTGCATGGAAAGTCAGGAATTGGGCAATTGCCAGAGTAGATTTGTGGAGGGCAGCAGATTTGAGATGAGTCTGCAAAGTCAAAGCTTAAGAATGGTAAGATTCAAAGACAGAGAGAAGGGAAGCACATTCTTAGAAGAGCAAAGGCCTGAGGAATGGGACAAATGTGAGAGTGAAGGTGGCATAAGAAAGAGACAACTAGAAAATAGGCCTGAGAGAAACAAGTGGGATAGCAGCACAAAAGCTAGCTCCCACTCGGCTCATGTTGACTGTCTATACAACTGGACATCCTGAGCCATCTAACGTTTTTAATACAGAGAAGAAACTCTTCTTTACCTTTGTGCTGGCAGCTGAGTTTCACATAAGTGACATCTATTCGTAAGACTTGGGGGGTAACATAAAAAAAGTCAAGCCCTCAAGCTACAATCCCTAAACCAACCAAACCGGATGCCTATAGACAAATTCTAGGTTCAGTGATTTAGTGTTTACTGTCAAATTAGTAGTCATTGTGGTAGACAAATGATATAATACAAAAAACATTGGTTTAGTAGCCAGAAGGAGCTGGATTCAAAGCATTGTTACCTCACTTACTACTTAGGACATTTTACTTACCCTCTTTGAATTTTAGTTTCCAAATCTGTAAAATGCAAATAACAATGCTAATAAAAAATAATGATCTAAATTCAAACCTTGCACTGAGTTGTAAAGATTAAATGAGATAATGAGTATATATAAACACCCTCACACATAGCAGATACTATGAATGACTGGACAATTTTCTATTTGTTAAGAAGATGTTTCAAGCAGAATAATCCATGGTTACTCAAGGCTATAATTCATCCTAGGTCAGCTAGATAAAACGATACCACTGTGATGTATTAAGAGAAATTTATGTTCTTCTGTACACAAAAGAAGTGAAATTTGACAATTGTGGCTCATCTGTCTTAGACATGGGAACTGGTTAACAATATGATGCTATGTGAGGACACCCTACTCCAAGATATGTTTCCAAGGGACCCAAAGTCTCCTGTTAGTTTCATTTCCTGGTGACTCTTGCAGCTCATATCAGCCATTCATGTTAAATGTGAATTGTTTTGTCAGACCTTTTCCTTCTGTGAAAGTGAAGAGAAAACCCCTGTGGAACAGGAAATGGACTGGGCACAAAGGGAAGGCGAAACCATTTGTAGTAAGAGGCATCCACAGAAGAGTGAACTGGTGAGAGCTCAGATCACAGAAGGAGGTCCTGCAGCTCAGCAGGGGCCGATTACCCAATCAGCAAGGTAAACACAGGCTTACTTGTGCTTACGTACTAATCTGCAGTGAACAATTTCACATTTTTTCACCACATCAAAGATTCTGCTTCTATGTAAGGCTGGCATCTGTCTCTCTCACCCCACAGCACCTTCCTACAGAATCAAAGCCTCTTTTCAAATTTACAATCCCTGACAGGGAAGGAGTACCCAGTAAACATGGTAAGCTTTGGCTTACTTGTGCTTAGTTATTAATCTGTAGTGAACAATTTCACATGGGTTTCAGAAACCAGATGCCTACAGATAACTTCTAGGTTCAATGATTCAGTGGTTAGTGTAAATTAGTAGTCATTATGGTAGACACATGACATAATAAAAAAATGTTGATTTGTTGTTGTTGTTAGGTGCCGCCCAGTCAGTTCTGATTCATAGTGTCCCTATGTACAACAGAACAAAATACTGCCCAGTCCTGCACCATCCTCACAATCGTTGTTATGCTTGAGCCTGTTGCTGCAACCACTGTGTCAATCCATCTCGTTGAGGGTCTTCCTCTTTTTCGCTGACCCTCTACTTTACCAAGCATGATGTCCTTCTCCAGGGTCTGGTCCCTCCTGATAACATGTCCAAACTATGTGAGACGAAGTCTCACCATCCTTGCTTCTAAGGAGCATTCTAGTTGTATTTCTTCCAAGACATATTCGTTCTTTCTTCTGGCAGTTCATGGTATATTCAATATTCTTCGCCAACACCACAATTCAAAGACATCAATTCTTCTTCAGTCTTCCTTATTTATCATCCAGCTTTTGCACGCATATGAGGCAAGTGAAAACACCATGGCTTGGGTCAGGCGCATCTTAGTCTTCAAGGTGATATCTTTGCTTTTCAACACTTTAAAGAGATCTTTTGCAGCAGATTTGCCCAATGCAGTTCATCTTTTGATTTCTTGACTGCTAAACATTGGTTTAGTAGCCAGAAGGAGCTGGATTCAAAGCACTGTACATCAGAAACCCGTGTGAAATTGTTCGCTACAGATTAGTAAGTAAACACAAGTAAGGCCCTGCTCACCTTGCTGATTGGGAACTCTGCCCCTGCCTGCAAGCCTTAGTGGTTGGTGAGAATGGGCAGCAGAAAAGGGACAATAGGGCACAAGAAGAAGGCGCTGACGCGTGTCAAGGGCTTTTCCTTTTGCCTCTGGCTAGTTTGAGTGCCACAGGTCCCGCACATTTAGGCCCTCATTTCTGGGAATGTCACGCAAATGCCTTTTCGTTTCTGGTGTCATCTCACAAAGTAAAATTCTCTAAGATGAGAAAGTCAGGCTCACATGGTCTCACCAGGTGGCCTCAGGAAACCTGAGAACAGAAATGGTTTCTTCAAAAAATAGTGAAGGAAAAAAATTTTAAAAAGCACGCAGTGAAGGTACAAGGCATTCTATAGAAATAACCGAAACTTGAGTACTGCAACCGGTTTGAGTTGTTCCTTTAATGTGTTTTTTTTAGCACAATTTATTATTGCTCCCTATTTCCCTGTTTTTACTGCTTACTCTTTATCACTATTACGATTTATAATTACTGTGTCCCTCTTACATCTGAGAAATGCAAGGTAAAATGTGCCTTTCTGGTTTGGAGACTTTTTATTCATTTTCTTCTGATTTCCCGTATTGACTACATATGACATATCTTTAGAAATTTCGCTTATTAGAGGAAAAAAATGCTTTCACATTTACATTAACAATATGGTGAGTGTTGGTGAAAAGAATTCTTTTCCTTGACAGGAATAGAAAGTAGGGTTACATGAAGGGAGAATTAGAAATGAGGTCTAAATAGTAACCATCGGTTACACAAGAGTGAGGTGATTTGTGCCAAGACAAGTTGACTAGAAATGATAGGAGATTGCCAATGTGTTTTCTTCTACTGTTTACACTGAAAGCTGGGGGCACAATAGTTGTTTACTTGAGGTTTATTGAATGATTAATTTAGGACAAAATGAGAAACAAACCAAAGGGTCCCTAGCCCCGGCAGCGTTGAAATCATCCTTCATATCACTGTCGAATAGTCTCCACACGTGTGCATACAGCTAACCCTTGGATGGCCCTGATGACTTATCTCTGTGCAAATTCGCTGAGAATTACGTAGTCAATATCAGCACAATAGTACCAATTTAAGCTTACATGAGACCGTGTGGTAACTTTGGTTTTCCTGTCAAAGGTGCAGTAGGGGGCCAAGAAAAGCACAGAACTTTGGAGTCCCTGACTGGTACAAATGGCTAAGTGCTCGGCTACTAACCAAAATGTTGGAGGTTCGAAGCCACCCAGAGTCCCCTCAAAAGAAAGGCCTGGTGAGCTACTTCTGAAAAATCAGTCATTGAAAACTCTATGGAGCACTGTTCTACTCTGATATGGGGTCACCATGAGTCAGGATCTACTTGAGGGCACTTGGTTTGGGTCCCCGCCCCCCCCCCCCCCCGCCACTTTCAAACAGTGAAGAAATCTTCATTCAACTGCATGTGGTATTGGGGAGAAAAATACTACTCAATATCGGAAGCAGTATTTATTTATCTTTTGAATCTGTTCAGAGGATTCTTGAAGGAGAGAGGTCAGGAGTTCTTCTCTGAGTCAAACTTCCTGTCAGCAGTAAAGAAGGCTGCCTGAATATATTACTTGAGAAGCCCTAGAAAACTCATCTGTACCAGCTTCCTTTTCACATTTGCCATACACTGAATTTTCTACTATTGAGGTTGTGATTTTGATTCATATACTGAGAACGTGTTTCCATTGAAAGGACACTGAGGCAGCCTGTAGGGACTCCCTGGAGGTGCCACCCCAGTCTAATAACTAGTCAGAAAGTCAGGAGATGTTGAAAGAGGGAGAGGAGTCTCGTCCTGGGCAAACTCAACCAACTTCATGATTTTGCCTTTTGTTTTTTTTCCAGACTTGTTTAGACTATATTCCAGATAATTAAACCAAGGAAGTAGAGAAAGAATAGTTTCACCTTTCAAAAACCATATGAGCAAATGGTCTTTGATTTCTCACCAACACTCTTGGGCTTATCTCTCCATGTTAATTGTGACAGTAAAACAATAAAAAAGGATATTTAATTTTAACTCACATTGGTCAGTTTAGGGCAGTGAGGGAAGATGATGGGCTGGAGAAATATTAATCCAGGTTAATCCAGGTTGGTTATTTAATATCTGCCTTATTTTGCGGAAGGCACCGTCGGAGGCACCTGCTCTGTACAATGAAGCTCCTCAGTTATATTTTCATTTATCGTCGGTGTCTGCTAGTAGTTTTCACCCTGTTGATTTTACTGCCCCTGCCTCTTATTGTCCAAACCAAGGTAAGTGAACCTGGAGAACAGGCCAGTGAATTTCCTGATTTATTTCAGTTGTCCTTTTTTTTGCGGCTGTTTAGTTGCCTGGCTCAGAACTACATGTGTGGTGTGATCTTTTGTGCTTGAAGTCAGGAATGGCTATGCTTTGTGACTTGTCCATTTTTTTCCTTTTTAATGGTTAATGTTGACTGATCTTCAGCGCGATTACCTAGAATAATTAACTAGAACATTCAGTCAGAATTGTTCTCTGCCTGTCAACCAGCTGAGAGGAAGAACTAAAGAAATCCAACCCTTGGATCTTGTTCAAGTCATCAGTCTCCAGGGAATATCCTGGGTGAGCCTAATTCCTTCCCCTGAGATTAGGCAGCAATAGAATACTAGAGGAAAGAGCTAGAGGAACAACTGGGAGGCCCAGGTCTAGCACAGGCTAATTCATTTGCCAGGTCTGTGGCTTAGTGTGGGTTAGAGCCAACCAGAAATTTCATTTTCTTTAGGAGTCCCTGGGTGGTGCAAACAGTTAAGCACTCAGCTACTAGCCAAATCCATTCTTCTGTTTGATTTTCAATGTGGTTAGTCTATGAAGCCCAGAAGAGTAAACACAACGCATTTTTCATCCCTTGATAAAATTATTCAAGTCAGCGAAGATTCCGTGAGCACCGTCTCTGTACCAGGCACAGAGGAACGTGCTGGAAGAAACAAGAAAAAACAGGAGAGTGTCACACGGTGAGCACAGAGCACAGGCTTTGGAGCCAAGCTCTCTGCTTCAGGTCCCAGATTTATCACTTAGAAGCTGCGTGACCTGGGCAAGTTACTTAACCTCTCTGTGCTTCCATTTTCTAATATGTAAGATGGGGATAGTAATGGACTTGCTGTGGGGATTAATGAACAAACACTCATTAAGCACTTGGAGCAGTGCCTGGCACTGGGTAAGTGGTAGAACATGAGCCTCCCCCGGTGTGTTGACAGCTGGTACAATTCCCATCACCCCATGAGGCCTTTTCTCTTACTAAAAGAGAATCTTACTGAGTATTAATTCAGATTTTACCAGTTTGAGTTAAAATGTTGCTGTAATTGTGTGCTGCTGAATTGATTCTGACTCATAGCAACCCTACAGGACAGAATAGAACTGCCCCATAGGGCTTTCTAGGCTATAATCTTTACAAGAGCTGATCACCAGGTCTTTTCTTCTGCAGAACCACTGGTGGGTTCGAACAGCCAACCTTTTGGTTAGCAGTCAAGTGCTTAACCATTGCACCACCAGGGCGCCTTTGGGTTAAAATAGAATCATATTAATTGTAACACGATGGGTCCCCCAGCCTCCTAGAAGTCTCTGCTGCTGATCAGGGAATTTCTGAGCGAAATTCATGTGAACTAATGAAAAGTCCTTATTGACTCTGACGAGTCGACCCCACCTGCAAAAGTGTGGAAGGGACTGGCCTCTACCACTGCTGGCGGCGGGTTGTCTCCTGCCAGGTCCAACCACCATCCGCCCTGGCTGGGCCTCCCCTTGCACTGAGGTCTCATAGCACTGCCCTCCTCTGCTGGCCACACACTGCTTTGAGCTCCCCCTAAGTCTCACAGAATTTCTAGAGAAAACAGTAGGGTCAGTCAGCTGTTTGGGGTTTTGATTTTCAAATTCTGTGTGACTAGCCACTTTCCCCAGCTTGCCACTCTTAGGACACCCCAGCTACTTCTTAGGACTCATATATGAGACTCTGGCAGCCCCCACCCAACCCAAATGACAAATTTGAGTCACAGATTCCAGGCTCTAAAGTAAATCCCCTCCCCTCTCTTTGAGGAGTTGTTCTCCATCTCGTGTGTAGGATGGCCTTTGCTTTCCAAAACCCCTGGCCGGTCTACCCTACCAGCCCCCACACCTGACTGAATCCCGTTGTAAACATATCCTGGTTCACACCAGGACCTCTGCCATATTTTAATATTTCTGAGTTAGTCTCAGTGCATGTCCTTGCTTATGGCAGAGAAAATAGGAAATTAAACCACGTATCATCTGTGCTGCACCCTCCACATATGTATGTATGACACTTTGGTTATCCTCCATCATGTCTGGAGAAAATTTACATAAACCCTTTGAAAGAGAAAACAAGTAAATAAATAGAAAGCAATGTTTTTGTTTCAGTGTATGATTCATTTAAGCGGAAACCTGATTCCTAAGAAATGCAGGCATTGATTTTTCCAAGGTGCTTTGTCAAGAGAACATTACGTCTATGAGGAAACCAGGAGCCTGGCATCAAGGTGCATTTGATGAACTTTGTGCCCACTTCCTTTACGCCTAATCAAATCATTTGTTAAAACTCAATTAATGTTAATGGGAGGATTTTATTCCTAGTATGATAACATGATTTGTTTTTTTTTTTGGCTACTTTAAATGCATATTTAATCGTTCAATCAAATGTTAAGTAAACTCAAAGGATATTATCTTAACCATTGCTTACAAGGAAACAGGACTTATTTTTCAGAGAATGTGGATCTTTAGAGGGTATAAAATTTTAAGTAAAGGCTTATTTCAACATGAATACGAATCAATTTACTGTACTATATTTTTACACAAATAACACGCACCGTCTATGTTTGCCAATTGCGCTCTCCCCGCACTAGGTATTTTCATGACCAACATCAGTCTGACTCTAGAGCCAGTGCTTTTAATTACAACTTGGTGTCCCGTGTCTTTATAGCTTGCACAGTAAAAATTATGCTCCTAATACAGTGGTGAAATGTTGCTTTGCCAACAGAATCCATTTTCTTATTCATTTACACTGAAACCTCAGAAATGCTGTCTTTTTATGTGTCATATAAATCTAAAGATGCTCTTAGTCCTTTGCTAATGAAGTAAATATGATCAGTAAACAAACCTGTAATGTAATGGCTGTTTCCATAGACATTTGAGTGAAATTAGTAATCACACTGCATTTTTCTCACTTTGGAGAGGAGATTTCTTAAATATTCCCAGATAAGAACTTGTTAAAGTGGCTTCGGCTGTGTGCACATAGTTCCAGGGATCTCCTTTGTGCAACTTTGTTTTTTAATGACTCTTTACAGCCTTTTGTTATTATATACTCTTGTCAGTACTCTGTACTTTTCCCTTACTTATTTTTCCAGTTCTTGGCTTTTCCTTGTATTTCTATTAATGAAACTAAAGTGAAAAAGAAGGCTAGGTGTGCTTGAGGAGTAGTAAGGGCAGAAAATTGAACAATAATGTTTTATGTTTGCAGAGTACATTTCTTCCAGGTATGAGACACTCCATCGAGTTTATCTATCTATTAGTTTATCTATTTATTAAGACTTCTTTTTTAGATAAGAAGGCACAGAAACAAGCACAATGATATTGAGCAGCATCTTTTAGCAGATTAGTTGTAAAACCAAGACCAGATTTCAATTTTTCCTTGGGTACTTCTGGCTTTCTCTAGAAAATATTTTACACCAAGAGCAACTTGAGCGGAGAACAGAATAGGAGAGTCAGCATGGAAGAGATTAGTGAGCTGGAAGGCACAGGTTGGTGTGGGGAGAGTCTGGCTTTAAGGATTGTCTCTGTTTCTGCACCTGTCATGTCACGTATGTTTCCCTCAAAATGTGTTCATTTAATACATCATGACTTTCAAAGTTTGAAGAAAAATCATAATAAATGAAAGCATTGATATATAATAAGAGACTTATGGTGCTAAGTCTAAAAAAAAAATGAGGTGGGAGAAATGTAATGAATGTAACAAAATATGAACTTTAGAGAGATAAAGGGCCTATTTAGAGGGAGGAAAGTGTTGGATTGGGAAGTCTGTCAAAGAAAACAGAAATGGGTGGGATAGAATTTAAAAAGCCTGCAAGAGGAGGGAAGGGAGGAATTTCAAGAAAACATGAGGAACTTTTCTGAAGGACCAAATCAAATAATTAAATACATGAAGACAAACAATTGATAATGTTTTTAAGTGTTGGTTTTAAATTATGTAGGGGTTTAAGATAAGGGAGGAAATGTTATAAACTCCAAAAAAAAGGAACATTTTAGATGCCAAAGAGCATCAAAATGATAGAGGGCAAGAAAATTTTTAAAAGAAAAAATACACAAAACGTAAAAATCATGCTAAAAAGGGAAAAATACAAAGCATAGAAATTATGCTAAAAATAATGTGGTAGATGAACAAACCATAAAATACAAGTGTAATATTTTTATTCCATAAATATTTTATGAGAACTTACTAAGCCCAAAGTGTTATGCTAGGTGAACCATGGGATCTAGGCAGAAGTTTCATTGTCTTTCATTAGGGAACGAATTTGATGTACTCAAATGGTGGATTCTCATTCTGACTCTGCCACTTACGAGCTTTGTGCCATTGAGTTAATTCTGACTCACAGTGATCAGTGATCCCACGTGACAGAGTAGAACTGCCCCATAGGGATTTTTTTGTTTTTTTGTTTAGTAGGCAGAATCGTTCTTTATTTGTGTTATATTTTAGAAGAGGGTTTACAGAGCAAATTAGTTTCTCATTAAACAATTAATATACATATTGTTTTGTGACATTGGTTGCCACTCCCACGACATGTCAACACTCTCACTTTCTCAACCTTGGGTTCCCTGTTACCAGTTTTCCTGTGGCGTCCTGCCTTCTCGTCCTTGCCCCTGGGCTGGTGTGCTCATTTAATCTCGTTTTGTTTTATGGGCCTGTCTAGTCTTTGGCTGAAGGGTGAACCTCAGGAGTGACTTCAGTACTGAGTTAAAAGGGAGTCTGGGGGCCATACTCTCGGGGTTTCTTCAGTCTCTGTCAGATCAGTAAGTCTGGTCTTTTTTTTTTTTTTTTTTTTCGATGAGTTAGAATTTTGTTCTACATTTTTCTTCAGCTTTGTCCAGGACCTTCTGTTGTGATCCCTGTCAGAGCAGTCAGTGGTGGTAGCTGGGCACCATCTAGCTGTGCTGGAGTCAGTCTGGTGGAGGCCATGGTAGTTGTGGTCCATCAGTGTTTTGGACTAATCTTTCCTTTGTGTTTTTGGTTTTCTTCACTGTCTTTCTCCAGACAGGGTGAGACCAGTGGAGTATCTTAGATGGCCACTTGCAAGCTTTTAAGACCTCAGACACTACTCACCAAAGTAGGATGTAGAACATTTTCCTTATAAACTATGTTATGCCAATTGAGCTAGATGTTCCCCGAGACCACGGTCCCCAGCCCTCGGCCCAGTAACTCGGTCCCTCAGGGACTTTAGATGTGTCTATGGAGCTTCTGTGACCTGGCCTTGGTCAAGTTGTGCTGGCTCTCCCACTATTGTGTACTGTCTTGTCCTTCACCACAGTTACCACTTATCTATTGTCTACTTGTTCCCCTCACCCACCCCTTCTCTTCCTCATAACCATCAAAGTTTGTTTCTTTTTGTGTGTAATCCTTTTCATGAGTTTTTATAATAGTGGTCTCATACAATATTTGTCCTTTTGTGATTCTCTTATTTCACTCAGCATAATGCCCTCTAGATTCATCTGTGTTGCTAGATGTTTCATGTATTCATCATTGTTCTTTATCATTGTGAAGTATTCCATTGTGTGTATATATCATAGTTTGTTTATCCATTAATCTATTGATGGACTCTTAGGTTGTTTCCATCTTTTTGCTATTGTGAATAATGCTGCAATGAACATGGGTCTGCATATGTCTATTAGTGTGACAGCTGTTATTTCTCTGGGATATATTCCTAGGAGTGGGATTACTGTATCATATGGTATTTCTATTTCTAGCTTTTTAAGGAAGCATCATATTATTTTCCAAAATGGTTGTACCATTTTGCATTCCCACCAGCATTGCATACGAGTTCCAATTTCCCCACAGCCTCTCCAAGATTTAATATTTTCTTTTTTTGATTTGTGCCAGTTATGTTGGGGTGAGATGGTATCTTACTGTGGTTTTGATTTGCATTTCTCTAATAGCTAGTGAGCATTTCCTCTTGTGTCTGTTAGCTGCCTGAATGTCTTATCTGGTTAAGTGTCTATTCATATCTTTTGCCCATTTTTTAATTGGATTATTTGTCTTTTTGGTGTAGAGATGTTGGTTTTTCCTGTAGATTTTAGAGACAGACCTTTGTCAGATTTGTCATAGCCAGAGGTTTTCCTCAGTCTGTAGGTTCTCTTTTTACTCTTTTGGTGAAGTCTTTTGATGAGCATAAGTGTTTAATTTTTAGAAGAGCCCAGGCATCTAGCTTGTCTTCTGATGTTTGTGTATTGTTAGGTATGGTTTATGTCCTGTTAATGCCATGTATTAGGGCCTCTAGCATTGACTCTATTTTTTTCTTCTATGATGTTTATTGTTTTGGGTTTTATATTTAGTCTTTGATCCATTTTGAGTTAGTTTTTGTGTATGGTGTGAGGTATGGGTCCTGTTTCATTTTTTTGCTGATGGACATCCAGTTTTGCCAGCACCGTTTGTTGAAAAGACTGTCTTTTTCCCATTTGATATACTTTGGGCCCTTGCCGAAGATCAGGTGACCATAGGTGGATGAATTTACAGCTGAGTTCTCGATTCTGTTCCATTGATAAATGTATCTGTCATTGTACCAGAACCAGGCTGTTTTGACTACCGTAGCTGTGTAGTAGGTTCTGAGGTCAGGTAGTTGCGAGTCCTCCTACTTTTTCTTTTTCAATAGTGCTTTACTTATCCAGTGACTGTTCCCTTTCTATATAAAGTTAGTGATTAGTTTTTCTATCTATTTAAAGAATGCTGTTGATATTTCGATTGGGATTGCATTATATTTGTAGATTGCTTTGGGTAGAATTGACATTTTCACAATGTTGAGTCTACCTATCCATGAGCATGGTATGTTTTTCCATTTATGTAGGTCACTTTTGGTTTCTTGCAGTAGTGTTTTGTAGTTTTCTTTGTATAGGTCTTTAACATTCCTGTTAGATTTATTCCTAAGTATTTTATTTTTTTAGGGGCTATGATAAATTATATTGTTTTCTGGATTTCCTCTTTGCCGTTCTCTTTACTGGTGTATAGGAATCCAACTGATTTTTGTATGTTTATTTTGTATCCTGCTACTCTGCTGAAACTTTCTATTGGTTCCAGTAATTTTCTCTTGGAATCTTTTAGGTTTTCTAGATATAGTATCATATCATGAACAAATAGGGACAATTTTACTTCTTCCTTACAAATTTGGATGCTCTTCATTTCTTTTTCTTGCCTTATCGCTCTAGCTTGGATTTCCAGCACAATGTTAAATAAGAGTGGTGATAAAGGACAACCTTGTCTTGTTCCTGTTTTCAAGGAGAATGTTTTCAGTCTCTATTAAGAATGATGTTAGCTGTTGGTTTTGTGTAGATGCATTTATTATGTTGAGGAATTTCCCTTCTATACCTATTTTGCTGAGAGTTTTTATCAGGAGTGGGTGTTGGACTTTGTCAAATGCCTTTTCTTTGTCAATCGAGATGAACATGTGATTATTTTATTTCATTTTTATGGTGGATTACATTGATCGATTTTCTAATGTTGAACCATCGCTGCACACCTAGTATGAATCCAACATGTTCATGGTGTATTATTTTTTAGATATGATGCTGAATTCTATTGGTTAGAATTTTGTTGAGAATTTTTACATCTATATTCATGAGAGATATTGGTCTATAATTTTCTTTTTTTGGTCTTTTCCTGGTTTTGGTATCAGGGATATGTTGGGTTCATAGAATGAATGTGGAAGTATCCTTCCTTTTCTATGTTCTGAAATAGTTTGAGTAGTACTGCTGTAAGCTCTTCTCTGAATGTTTGGTAGACTTCTCCAGTGAAGTCATCTGGGCCAGGGCTTTTTGTTGTTGTTGTTGTTGAGATTTTTTTTTTTTTTAACCTTTTCAATCTCTTCTCTTGTTATAGGTCTGTTCAGATTTTCAACTTCAGTTTGTGTTAGTTTGGGTAATGTCTTAATTATCTAGTGCCGCTATAACAGAAATGCCACAAGTCAATGGTTTAACAAACAGAAGTTTATTCTCTCACAGTCTAGTAGACTAGAAGTCTGAATTCAGGACATCAGCTTCAGGGGAAGGTTTTCTCTCTCTGTTGGCTTTGGAGGAAGGTCCTTGTTATCATTCTTCCCCTGGACTAGGAGCTTCTCAGCACAGGGACCCCAGGTCCAAAGGATGTGCTCTTCTCCTGACGCTACTTTCTTGGTGGTATGAGGTCCCTTGTCTCTCTACTCACTTCTCTCTTTTATATCTCAAAAGAGATTGGCTCAAGACACAGTCCAATCTTGTAGATTGAGTCCTGCCTCATTAACATAACAGTTGCTAATCCCATGTCATCAACATCATAGAGAATAGGATTTACAACACATACGAAAATCACATCAGATGACAAAGTGGTGGACAATCACACAATACTGGGAATCATGGCCCAGCCAAATTGACAGATATTTTGGGGGGACACAATTCAATCGACGACAGGTGGGTATGTGTGTTTCTAGAAATTTGTCCATTTCCTTTAGGTTTTCATATTCGTTGGAGTGTGGTTTTTCACAGTACTCTGTTATGCTCCTTTTTATTTCATTTGGGTCTGTTTTAATGTCCCCAATTTCATTTCTTATTTGGGTTATTTCTGTCCTTTCCTGTTTTTCTTTTGTCAGTTTGGCCAGTGGGTTGTTGAGTTTGTTGATCCTTTCAAAGAACTAGCTTTTGGTTTTGTTGATTCTATTATTTTTCTATTCTGTTTCATTTATTTCTGTTCTGATCTTTATTATTTCCTTTCTTCTGGTGGCTGTGGGCTTCTTTTGCTGTTCTCTTTCTATTTGAGTTGTTTAGCTAATGTTTTGATTTTGTCTCTTTTTTCTTTTTTGATGCATGCATCTATTGCTATAAATTTACCTCTGAGCACTGCCTTTGTTGTGTCCCAAAGGTTTTGGTATTATGTGTTTTCATTCTTGTTTGATTCCAGGAATTTTTTGATTCCATATTTGATTTCTTCTATTACTCAGTGGTTTTTAAGCAGGGTGTTATTCAGTTTTCATGTATTTGATCTTTTTTCCTTGCTGTTCCAGTTATTAATTTCTACTTTTATGGCATTGTGATCAGAGAAGATACTTTGTATTATCTCAGTGTTTTGAATTTTGTTGAGGGTGGCTTTGTGCCTTAAGATGTAGTCTATTCTGGAAAACGTTCTATGTGCGTTGGAAAAGAATATGTACTTTGCTGCTGTTGGGGGAGTGTTCTATATATGTTTATGAGATCAGGTTGGGTGACTGTAGCCTTTAGATCTTCTGTGTCTTTGTTGAGTTTCCTTCTAGACGTTCTGTCCTTTACTGAGAGTGGTGTGTTGAAGCCTCCTACTATTATTGTGGAACTGTCATTTTCTCTTTTCAGTGCTCTTAGAGTTTGTTTTATGTATTTTGGAGCCCTGTCATTGGGTGCTTGTATATTTATTATGGTTATGTCTTCATGGTAGATTGTTCCTTTAATCATTATATAATGTCCTTCTTTGTGTTTCATGGTGGATTTTGTTTTAAAGTCTATTTTATCTGAGATTAGTATTGCCACTTCTGCTCTTTTTTGGTTGCTGTTTCTTGATATATTTTTTTTCCAATCTTTGATTTTTAAAATATTTATGTCTTTGTTTCTAAAGTTTGTCTCTTGTAGACAGCATATTGATAGGTCCTGTTTTTTTATCCATTCTGTCACACTCTGTCTCTTTATGGGTGCATTTAAACCATTTATGTTCAGTGTAATTATTGATAGGTGTGAGTTTATTGCTGTCATTTTGTAGTGCTTTTTTATTTGTAGTGCTGATGTTTTCTTTGTTCCTCTACTCTCCTGTGCTGAATTCCTTTTGTTTGTGATTTTTTTTTTCCATTTCTTTGGTTTTTGTAGATTTCATGTTTACTTAGACTTTATGATTTTCTTCTTCATTTGGTGAGTAGGTTTGTTAATTTTCTTTATGATTACCTTGAAATTTACACCTGTCTTCCTAAGTTTCAACCAGTCTTTTCTTACTTGATAACATCTTGATTTCCTCTCCATTTGAAAGTTCTATACCTGCACCATTTATTCCCTCTTCTATTGTTCTGACTTTCTTTTCATTTACAGATTGACTTCTCTGGTTCCCTGTTGTAAATTTTTTAGTTTTGTTTTGTCCTTAAGAGTTCATTACCTAGGGTTGTTATCTGGCTGATGTGTCCTAGATTCAGGCTGTTGTCCGATGTTATTGGTTCTCTAATTGAAGGACTCCCTTTAATAATTCTTGTAACTTTGGTTTGATTTTTACATATTCCCTTAATTTCCATTTATCTGGAAATGTCCTCATTTCGCCATTGTACTTGAGCAAGAGTTTTGCAGGGTATATTCTTGGTTGGTGATATTTTTCTTTCAAGGTTTTATGTATGTCATCCCATTGCCTTCTTCCCTGCATGGTTTCTGCCAAGTAATCAGAGCTTAGTGTTATTGTTTCCCCTCTGTATGTGACTTTTTATTTTTCTTGAGATGCTCTCAGGATTCTTTGTCTTTGGTTTTAGGGAGGGTGATTATGATACATCTTGGTATTTTTCTTTTGGGGTCAAGCCTATATGGGGTTCTTTGAACTTCTTGGATGGTCAGCTTTTCATCTTTCATGATTTTAGGGAAGTTTTCTATCAGTAAATCTTCCATGATTCTCCCTGTGCTTTCTGTTTTCTCCCCTCGTTCTAGAACTCCGATCATACGTGCATTTTTGCTTTTGATTGTATCCCATGCTGTTCTCAGGGTTTCTTCACTTTTCTTCATTCTTTTCTCTGATTTTTCCTCAGACAAAGTAGTATCCAAGGATTTGTCTTCAATTTTGCTGATCCTGTTTTCCATTGTTTCAAATTTGCTCCTAAAACCTTTTATGGCACTGTCCATTTCTGACATTTAGTTATCTTTTGGATTTCTAATTGCTGGTTTTGTATGATTTCTAATTGTTTGTTTATTTTGACATTTTGTTCCTGTATTACTTTCTTGAATTCTTCCATTGTTTTGTTGGTCTTTCCCATGACTTTGTCTGTGTTTTTCCATGATTTGACTATTTTTTTCTTATTTCTGTCTGTGTTTTCCTTCATCTCTTGGATAGTCCTGAGTTTTCAATTCCCTGTCAGGTAGTTCCAGTAACTTTTCCTTTACCAGAAGGTCATCTGGTATTTTATTTTGGACACGTTCTGGAGCTATCCTGTCATTTTATTTTATTTTATTTTTTTAATATTTTGATATTGTTTGCTGTCTTCAGGACATTCAGGAATTATTTTCTTTATTTATTGATTGTAGATTTGTTTGCTTGTCCTTTTTCTTTGTTATATGGTTACATCTTGGTAGGCAGGCTGGGCGTTCTTTGTTGTTTGTTCCTCCGTGGGCATGATACTTCTCACCACCTTATCCAGGTGGGCAGGGCCAGTCGCTCAGCAGGTACTCTGTCTCTGACTGGGAGCTCCATGAGTTGCCTTGCCATACTCACTGTCTGTCACTCTTGGTGGCTGAGAGCTCTAAGATGGTTGTGCCACACCAGTTCGCAGGGGACCTCCTCTCCGCAGCTCTCCTCATTCTCTGTTTTCTGTCAGCCTCCTACTCTATTTGGTTCTTTGTTGAGTTCTTTATTCCCTCATTTGCCACTTAGGGTTCTAGGATTGATGATTGTAACTGTTTTGCTTAGTTTTTAGGGTCTTTGCTGTAGAGGGGTGGTGTGGTGCTTCATCTAAAGTACCATGTTGGCTCCAGCCCTATCCATAATCATTCTTTAACTTGTCACTTCAAGAATATGTTTGTCCTTCCTTTATCTCTTCTGTAAGGGTAAATTTAAAGTTTAACTTCTCCAGACACTGGCTCTGGCTGAGTCAGTAGATCCCTCATTCACTCATTCACTCATTCATTCATTCACTGACGGCCATAAGGTTTTCTAGGCTGTAATCTTTACAGAAGCAGATTGCCAGGTCTTTCCCCCGTGGAGCTGCTGGGTTGAGCAGAAGTTTAAATTAATATTTCTGCCTTCAAGTAGTTTGCAGTATTGCTGAGAAGTCGATATATACTGAGATAAACATTAATCATAAAATAAGGTTGTATATAAATACATATCAATAATTGAAACAAATAATTTGTGCTGAAGAAAGTTAATAAAATGTGGATAAGCCACAAAAGATTCATAATCCTTCAGCCTCTAACCACACACAGTCCTGGGATCCACAACAGGTTTCTAGGCCTGAACCTGTCTGCCACCCTAGATCTTCGAATATCCGCAAATATCCCTAAGCCCCCATCACTCAGGCTATGTTGCCTTGCATCCTAAATCCCTCCCACATCTGCTTCCCCATCTCCATTTCCACTAGCATTGCTTTCCTTGAGGTCGTCTTCATCTCTTCCTTTTATCTATCATTTCATGAGCTTTCTTCTAATCTCTCCCAGAGTAATAATTTTTAAGTGCCAACTTGATCCTGTTTTTTTTTTGTTTTTGTTTTTTAATGCCCTGATCAAAGTTTTTCAAAGAGTTCCTATTGCCTGCAGGGAAAAATAAAATCTAACTAAAACATGTGTATACTTCAAGATTTTGTCATTTATTTGTCCTACCAACCCTGCCCAAAGCCCCCAATATCCATCTTCCCCACACACATTTTATACTTTAGCAATAGTTCATTATTTATAGAATTCCCATGATTATTCTTATCCCTCTGCCTTTGCACATCTGTGCCCACTTCCTGGAATGCCCTTCTTGGGCATCCTGTCCTTCTTGGGAAGGGCAGCTCAGGCTGAGATATGAACTGAGCATCGTCCTCGAAGCTCTCATTGCATCGTGGATACATCTGCCTCCACTTTAGCATGTATCCCATTTTGCTTTTATCTTTATCTCCATCTCCAGATGGTATACATGAGAGCATGGAACATATTTAATTTCTGTCTCCCACAGCACCAAACACAGTACCTGCCATGTAGTAGATAATTGATAACTTTGCTGAATGGATGGATGGGTGATTTGGCATGGCAAAAAGGTGTGGGATTTAAGCTGGGTCTTGTAGGAAGGATAGGATGCAAGAGAAAGAAGGTGGTTAGAGGAAGGGACTTCAAATAGAGTGAAGAGAGTGTTTAAAGGGCAGAGGAAGAATACAGGTGTAACAGGAGGGTATGTCTTTCATGAATCTCTTCTTTTCCTTCCATAATACATTTTTTTTAACCTTCTTTGGTAGTAATAATACAGTGAGTCCCCAGCTAGCAAATGTCCGACTTACAGACAAATCGTACTTGCCCTTTAATGTTATGTAAATTTGCCCTCACTTTGAAATGATTGAACCAATCCCTACTTCCAACAAATTCTTCATCACAATCACCTTCACTTGCTTGACGTACAGCTTTTAAATCATTAAAAAGTTTTCGAGCCTTTACTTGCACCAACCAACCAAAAAAAAAAAAAAAACCCATTGCTGTCGAGTTGATTTTAACTCATAGCAACTCTATAGGACAGAGTAGAATTGCCCCGTAGGGTTTGCAAGGCTGTAAATCTTTATGGAAACAGACTGCCATATCTTTCTTCTGCTGAAAGGCTGGTGGATTCGAACTGCCAAACTTCTGGTTAGCAGCTGAGAGTTTTAACTACTGCGCCACAAGGGCTCCTTTCTTTCACTAAAGTAAAGCTAAATAAGAACCGTATGCACCTGTTCTGACTTACCTACAAATTCTTAAAGACACACTTAGGGAACAGATCACATCCGTAACCCGATGACCGCCTGTATATGTGACTGCCCACTATAAACCTCACAACAAATGTTTGAAATAGGCAGTGTTATCCTCATTTTGCAGATGAGAAAACAGAGACTCGAAGAGGTTAAGAAATTTGTCCAAAGTCACATAGTTCCTAAAAGGAGCAGTAGGTATTTGAACACAGGCCTGACTCCCAAGCCCACCAATGACAATGTCTCTTTAACGGTATTTATATCAGATCTTTAAAAGCTTGTGCTCAGTTTGCCTTGCTCTCTTGTTCCTGCATTTGTGATCACAAAAATACATCTTGAGATGAAGCCCCACTCAGCCTAAATTGTAAAGCAACTCCATCCACACTGGACATATAGTACGAGCAAGAAACAAACTTTGTTCTAAGCCTCTGAGATTTTGGAGGTTTTGCTAAAGCATAACATAGACTGTCCTGAATTATCTAGCATATTCTGAAAAACTTGCCCAGGTGATTCTGACATGCTCCTCTGTGGCCCATTTCCTCATCTGCAGAATGAACAAAACTCTTCTAAAAATGTTCCAAATGTTGTCTGTTCATCAGCTGCTTTAGATTCACCTGAGGTATTTGTCTAAAATCACAACCCCTGGGTGTGAAGGCCTGGAGGCTGCACCTATAGCAAACTTCCCAGGTGATTCTGAGGCAGTTAATCAACTGACTGCATACTAAGAATTTCTGATGAAACCCTTACACATAGGTTGGAGAGCTAGAAGATCCCCAGGGTTACTTCCAGTTCCATGTGTGTGAAGTGGGTGGCAGGGGGTGTGTGTGAAAACAGTACATTGTGGTGCCTGGTTGGGTATAGAGGTGGAATGAAAGGGAGGAGTTAAAAATTCTCATATAATAGGCATAGTGCAGCCACCTATTCTTTTCCCTGCCACCCATTTTGTATAGAAACTAACAAGAAATGCTAGTTACTCTTCCCTGACGTTGCAGTTGAGCTCCTTCTTACTCTCCATCTCCTGGGATGAGGATATTTCAAAGCATTTTAAGCTTTGAGATTCATAGGAATATTGAGTCTTGTGAAATCACCGCAGCAGTAGGGGTCTGCGTATCATGAACCATGCAAAGCCCTTCATGGGCTCTGTCAAATAATAATAGTGTTGTTTTTGTAGCACATAGATTTAGAAAGTGTGATTTTTCTCTTTCTTAATTGCTTTGTGTTCTCTTTAGAAAATCAGTTGCAGTGAGTGAGATCTGTGATTGGTCCTGATTTCCTCAAGCTGTGCTGAAAGGCGATCATACCCACATATGTACTAATTCATCAGCCAAATTACTTCCTAACTATCAGCGTGTCATTAAAACAAGGGAATGGGTGAAAAAAAAAAACATATTTTAAACCCTAATTTATATTTCAATTCCAGTTGGAGCTATAATTTAAAAGAGAACCAAGGTGATTTTTAAATATAATCAGCCACATTTCCCAAGATAATTTGACATCCAGAACTTTGGAGGGGAGGGAAAGCCATTATCCAAATTGCCTAGTCATAGCTTTATTTGCCTTTTCTACCTTTGCAGCAAGTGTCCCGGCTGCATTTAGTTGAGGGGGTTAAGACAATATATGACTGTGATATTGTTAAATGAGACTAGGGAAGTGGAAGAATGCCAGTTATGGGGAATTAGCCTTTGCAGCTGAAAATTTTAGTTCAAATTCCAGTTTGTTGGCAAGAGACATGAGTACTGCAGGACAAATACAGAGGCATTCACCCACTGGGGTGAGTGTCAAGATATCCAGTGCTGGCAAGTAAGAGAGAAAAAAGGAGAGGGAAAAAGGCAAAGAGAATGACATTCCTATGCTAAGGAATCTTATGCCTAGGAGAGAGATTGTTTTATATAAAAGTCGACATATATGAGTGAAAATAATAGTACAAAGAACACAGAGGAAGAAAAACTTGAATAACAAATATTACTGAGCACTTACTATATGTCAGGCACTATGGAAAGGAATTGGACAGTAAGTTAAAAATATAGGCTCTCATGGAATTTATACTTGAATCGAATCACACCTCTACCACATACTAGCCATGTGATCAGTAGACCTTACTTCAACATGGAATTACAGTATCTACCTTATAAAATTTTGCTGAGGACTAAACAAGACGATCGTGTGGCGTACCAAGTGTTGCATCTGGCACATAGAAGGCATTCATGAATGTTGTTTTCCCATCTTAATAATAAGCCAGAAAACAGATTTGTATGTTTACATGGCAAATATCTTCACCTTAAAAATACACACCTCAAGACAGTACACAATACAGGGGAAACTAGCACAACTTGTACAAGGAAAGGTCATGGAAAGCCCATAGACACGTCCAAACTCCCTGAGGGACTGAATTGCTGGGCGGAGGGCTGTGGGGACCATGGTCTCAGGGAACATCTAGCTCAATTGGCATAATGCAGTTTGTAAAGACAACGTTCTACATTCTACTTTGGTGAGTAGTGTCTGGGTTCTTAAAAGCCTGTGAGTGGCCATCTAAGATACTCCACTGGTCTCATCCCTTCGGGAACAAGGGAGAATGAAGAGAACAGGATACAAGGAAAAGATTAGTCTGAAGAACTAATGGTCCACAGCTACCAAGTCCTCCACCGGACTGAGTCCAGTACAGCTAGATGGTGCCCGGCTACCACCACTGACTGCTCTGACCAGGATCACAACAGAGGGTTCTGGACAGAGCTGGAGAGAAGAATATAGAGCATAATTCTAGTTCACAAAAAAAAGACCAGATTTACTGGCCTAAAGGAGACTGGAAAAACCCCGAGAGTATGGCCCCCAGACACCCTTTTAGCTCAGTGGTGAAGTTATCTCCGAGGTTCACCGTTCAGCCTGGAGTGGACAGCCCCGTAAAACCAAATGGGACTAATGAGGTACAGTAGTCCAGTGACAAGGGCCAGAAAGCAGAAGGGGACAAGGAAGCTGGTGATAGGGAACCCAAGGTTGAGTAAGGATATTGTTGATGTGTTGTGAGATTGCTAACCATTGTCATAGGGCAACATGTGTAGTAACTGTTAAATGAGAAACTATTTTGTTCTGTAAACCTTCATCTTAAGTGAGAATAGCAGCACAATTGGAAGAGTGTAGTCAATGTCACTGAACTGTGCAAGTAGAAATTTTTGAAATGGTGTATCTTTGGCTATGTGTATTTTCACCAAAAGAAAAGGTTGAGAAGTTAGAGGGTGACATTTTGTGGGGCTGTTAACCAATGTCATAAAACAATATGTGTACTACTGTTTCATGAGAAACTATTTATTCTGTAAGCCTTCACCTGAAGTACAATAAAAAAAAGAAAAGAATAAAAAAAAAAATACACACCTCAACATAAAGAAAACAAAAATCCTTACAACGGACCAATAAGCAACATTATACTAAATGGAGAAAAGATTGAAGTTGTCAAGGTTTTTATTTGACTTAGATGCACAACCAGCACCCATGGAAGCAGCAGTCAAGAAATCAAATGATGCATTGCCTTGGGCAAATCTGCTGCAGAAGATCTCTTTAAAGTATTAAAAAAAACAAAGATGTCAATTTAAGGACTAAGGTGTGCCTGACCCAAGCCATGGTATTTTCAGTTGCCTCATAAGCATGTGAAAGCTGGACAATGAATAAGGAAGACCAAAGAAAAATTGATGCTTCTGAATTATGGTGTTGGCAAAGAATATTGAATATACCATGGACTGCCAAAAGAATGAACAAATCTGTCTTGGAAGAAGTACAGCCAGAATGCTCATTAGAAGCAAGGATGGCAAGACTTTGTCTCACATACTTTGAACATGTTATCAGAAGGGACCAGCCCCTGGAAAGGACATCATACTTGGTAAAGCAGAGGGTCAGCGAAAAAGAGGAAGACCCTCAAAGAGATGGATAGACACAGTGCCTGCAATAATGGGCTTAAGCATAACAATGATCATGAGGATGGCACAGGACCAGGCAGCGTTTCGTTCTGTTATATATAGGGTCACTATGAGTCAGAACTGACTCAACGGCACCTAACAACAACGACAATAAAATTTATAATCAGCAGTTTAGATGATGTTGAAGTTTGTATACCCCAACCCCCTCCTCTACACTAGACACAAAGCAAATAAATGTTTTGTGGACCTGAAAGGGCCAGAACAGCAAAGAACAAAGGAGTGCAGTGAAGATGAGAACCTGTGGATTAAAGTGTTCTAACATGGTTCTGGGGTTACAGCCAGGTTCAACGCCAGAAACCAAGGGCTGGAGAGTGGCTTCCTTGCAGCTCTGAAAGAAAGAAAAAGAGTTAGAGTGATCACTGCCTGGAGCTGTGGTTGCTAGGAAACAGACACTCCTCCAGCCTCCCAGCCAGGGCCTGACCTAAGCTATCCATTAGCTGGGTGACTGGATGTGCACTATCTTGGCAGGACAGCAACCCCAGTCTGCCAAGATAAGACTAAGTTCTGGACTGGGAGTTAAGGATTGGCTGCAGGCAACTGTAAAACTGCTAGAAAAGGAAAAGGAGTATATAGAAAAAGAAAACACAAAAACAAAAAACTTTCAGTCAGGATAAATCTTAAAATAAAACTTCAAAGTGCTTTCAACCAACCACCAATCCGTTGCCATTGAGTTGATTCCAATTCATAGCAACCCTATGGGACAAAGTAGAGCTGCTGCATAGGGTTTCCAAGGAGCAGCTGGTGGATTTGAACTGCCAACCTTTTGGTTAGCAGCCGTACTATTAACCACTGCACCACCAGGATTCCAAAGTACATGAGGACAATGAAAAAAGACTGACAATAAAGTCAGCACAAAGATAAAAACTTTCCAAATGAAATGAAAATAATAGCAAAATCAGAAGGCAAGAAAAGAAAAAAAATCCACAAAAGAAACAACAAATTATTTTTTAAATAAATATAAAACAAGAACAGGTGAATAAAAAAATAACTAGTTAGAAATTCTGGAAATGAAATTTAAAAAAAAAATCAACAGATGAAATTAAACTGGACAAAACTGAACACAGTGAACTGAGAAAGAATACTAGGAATTCATCTACATAAAGTAGAGAATAATAAAGAGACATTTTTAAGTGAAAGAAGAATCTGAAGGATAAATTTAGAATTCCCAACATATGTAAATGACATTCCTGAAAAAAGAGGAAATATAGGAAAAATTATATTCAAAGTAATATGGTTGAATTTTTCAGAATTAAAAAAAAATTGAATTATCAGACTGAATACGCATTCTAAGTACAAAGCAGTTTAATTAAAAATTAATCCACATTTAGACACAGTTTAAATAAAATGTCAGACTATAAAGATAAAGAGAAAATTTTAAAGCTACGAAAAAGAAAAAGAAAAAAAACCCTATAAAATGATGATAATTAGATTAACTTTCCATTTTCAACAATGATGAAAACATCTAACAAAGATATATAAGACCCTTGTGGAGAAAAATACATAATATTACAGAAGGAATGTAATTAACATTAAGAGGTATACCATGTTCATAGATGAGAATATTTTAATGCCAGTTCTTGCCCTATAAAGGGTCAGTCAAGGCTCAGCTTTGGTTGGTTGTTTTATTGTTTGTCAAGAGTATGGAGGTAGGCACTTCCGGGCAACATGGTGCTATAGTCAGAAGCACCACGCCGTCCCTCCGCAGCAAAGATCAGAAAAACTAAGTCAAACAGAGTCACACATCAATCCTGAAACCCTAAGTATCAAATGAAGAGATAAAGAACTCAGCAAAGCACTGAATGGAATAAGAAACTGACCAAGAACAGAGCACAAGGAGAGATACATGCAGAGGTCCCCTATCAGCTACCGCAGCATGGATCTGCCATCATGGACTCCTATCAGAGATCAGCAAACAGGAGGTATGAGAAAGCAGATTCACAGAGCTTCCAGCAGGAGACAGAACAACTGGTAACCCACGATACAGGCTTTCCCACTCCCCACCCTTCTTCACCCACACTTAGCCTCCTCTGCTTCCTGCAGCCACAGTCTATTGGCCGGGAAGCACGAGCTTCCCCCCAGTGCCACTTGGATTCCACCCTCTCGCACTGGCCAGCTCTCTGAGTGCCATTTGCTGGCTGCTGGTGTTGCTTTTTTCTGCTTCTTTAGATTTCTTCCTTACCTCTCACCACCTCCCTCTCCTTTCTCTCAAAGATCTGGCTGCGTGCACCATCTTTGCTTCTTCCTGAAAAGCTGAGAAACACCACTTGACTGTGAAACTGCTTCCCAGCCCGTGCCACCACGCTGGTGGGACCCCAGGGGCTTTTTTGTTTGTTTGCTCTGATTTGTTCTGTTTTGATTTGTTTGTTTGTTTTCTTTTTCTTTTCTCAGCTTGGGAGCCCCTTCTAGCCAGGCAGTACAGCGCAGATTGGAAGCTAGTCCCTTACTCTGTGCAGACGCACAGGGACATCCCTGGGGGCATTTCTTTTTTCTTGTTTTTTGGGTTTTCT